>NW_017300267.1:1484419-1579497 GCF_001594075.2 Trachymyrmex cornetzi
GGGGGAGGAGGCAAGCGAGCGTATCGGGGATATAATCCGGTGAACTGATCCGCAAACTATTCGCAGGCGCACGTGTATGAGGATGGCGATAACTCGGAATCGACGCGCATAGCTCTCGAAAACTATGCCAGCATTTCCCCAATCAGGGACTCATTGTTTTCGACGGAACGTTCGTTCGTTCTCCTCTCGTTACGCCCCCTCCTTCGTCAATGTGCATCCGATATTACTCGCATAACGGACGGATGCGTGCATGCCATGCCTGCGTGCGTGTTCGGGAGGGACCGCACGCGGCAAATGCGTAGGACAACGGAAAGGGACCACCTTATCCCGCCGTCGCGTCGTAGAATTTGCATGATGAGACAGTAAAGCAGGATCGAAGTTGAGTCGAATCGAACTGAGAGAAGCTCTCTTCCTCGCAGCTCGCTCCTCCATCCTCCGAGTTACGTATCCTCTCTTTCTATCCCACGATCTATCCTATCTCTTCCCTTGCTCCTGACATCTTTCTCTCTTCATCCCTGCCATTTCCGTCTGCCAACCAAGGCGACTCCTCCGCGTCTATCTCTACTCCCCCACGTAGGCAATACATCCGTTATCTCCGTCTCGCCGCATGGCTTTTCCATAATCTCCCGTAACTGTCGTAGCTGCTGGAAGCAAGATAGAGACAGATACGCTGGTACAGCACAGCAGTGGAAAAAGACAGAGAGGCGGTGAACAGCAAGACTGACTACGTGGAGAAATATGGAAATCAGGAGAATCGAGAAAACCGGTGCGCGAGCGACAGAACGACGAAATTCTATCGACGCTCGTTGCATCGACGCGGTTACACGCGGGGGAAGATATTGGAAATGGCAATCGTCCATTGTGGGCCATGACGGAGAGAACGGTCGTCAACTTCTTCCCTCCTATCCCTCTACCGATTTCCTCGTTTATTCCCTCCGCTCAGATTCGCTGAAGCGACGAACGATGACCTTCGAGATGTCATGAAGAATATTCTCGTCGTCGTCGTCGTACTATATTTAAAGAGATCGTCATAACCTCAGATCAGTTTTTTGGAATCAAAAGAAAAAGGCAAAGATATCGAGAATATGTTTTCTGTCAAAACCATTCGGAGTGAAAAAATAAATTAGAATTGATATCTAGGGTACCTATATCTTTATTAATGTGCCTTTGAATCAATTTGCTCATCACTGAATTAATTATTGTAACTTCAATTTTGTCTGTTTGAAATCAATATCGATTTTTCAATTATTTCTTTTTCTTATAATATTTTTAATCTAAAAAAATGTTAATATTTTATAATGGCTTTAAAAATAAAAAATTTTGTCCCTATTAATGTGCCCTGTCAAGAAGTGATGGTCAAGAAGTCCCTATTAATATGTCACCAATTTGTGTCTCTATATCCGCAATGATTCATTTTAATATATAAAGTTACTAAAACAGATGTAAGATAATTGTTTAAGTTAATATTGCATAAATCATTATTTTAATTATACTTACGATTTCAATATACACTCATAATACAACGCTCCCAGCTTCAATACAGAGCACACTAATAGAGAGAAGCTTAAAATCTTGCGGAATTATTAAACTTACATAAATTCCTCATATCTTTTGAAAAATATTTACTATACTTTCATAGTTAAAAAATAGAATATTATCTTTCGTATCGTATACATTAATAATTTAACTTAATAAAAAAAAATATTTTATTTTATTTATTTGTGCTAATTTGCTTTATGGCTTAAATACAAAGGCACACTAATAGAAATTGACACAATAATAGGGACAATTCCTTTATCGTTTTATTTTTTATCTAATATAAAATTATTCATAGAGTGGAAACGGAAAATGTAAAAAATTCAGTACAATTAAGCATCGCTGCATTTAGAATAAAATAGGAAACATTATAATGCATAACAATTGATAAAACGGATAACCTACTTACGAAACGAAGAGATAACTTGATCGGATTTAACAGTTCGGATCTCAGCGAACTGTTGCAAACGCGAGTAAGAAGTAACGGCGATGAATTATAACAACAAAAGAGACTGTTAATTAACCACATTGGCGTATGCTCACGCGAATATAATAGAAGCGCGTGACCTGATTTCGCAGTGCGTTAAAATAACAATGTATTTATTAACGGCCACGTACGCGTGCGGTGACGCCTCCGGTAGAAAGAGCGTGACTGCGAAACTTTATAAGCGAACAGTAGCAGAGTCAATATATATGTGCAGGTACCCCGTACATTCACCCCAATGGGTGGATATCGAGGATGCAATAAAGCTTGCATAGAACTTCTTACATATATACTCTCTTCCGGTCAACGACACATCTCTGCAGTGAGGACGATGAAGCAGTGACATCGCTTCAAGAGCCATCGTGCATAATTTTGCGCTCTCTTAACATTGAAAGTTGAGAAAAGCAACCAGGCGCGCTTATGTGTTTTTGCCAGCTAAGACGATCGATGACTCGAAAATCACCAGTAGAATAAGATTCGATAAATTAAAGAGAAAGAGAGTAGCATATGCAATGTTAAAATAAATACATAAAATACTAACAGTAAAACGGAATGTATCAAAAAGAAGCGTTCATAAAATGTTATGGGAAAATGCATAATCATAAAAAAAACGAGAACCATTTTCCTGTAAGAGTTTATCAGAATTCTAAATTTAATGTTAAATAGCTATGTAAATATGTATAGATGGAATTGTTGTTCGTAATATTAGACCATCTTTGAAAGTCTTTGTTCGATATTAAAGTCTTAAGAGAGATTGGCTAAAAATCTGTATAAATTTGCACAATATTACCAATGTAGATAACTACATGGAAAGAACGATTTTGCCTAAAGTATCTGAAAATTTAACTAGATATAGATCATAATGATTTTTTTTAACTGTCAAAGTAATTATGTAGAAAAGTTGAAGCGAGATGAGCACTGCTGCAAAAGTTTTGACAACTAGCTTAAGCGTCCTACGTAATTATTTTAATGGTCCAACACAATTATTTTCAAATCTGTATCTAGCTAAATTTTTTAATACTTGAACAAAATTATTCTACATACTATCAAAATATTCTTTGTGAGATTTCAAAACAAATTATTTTTATTTGATGTCATATTAATGCACCTCAAAGCAAAATCTGAGATAAATACCGGTTTTAACATATGATATTGAGTACATGAATATTGCTCTTATAAAAGCGGGCATTGCAGCTTTCAAATGTTACAGGCTATGAATGTGATAAAATAATATCATTAATAATATGACAGAATGGTATCAGTATTATGATAGTAATAACATTTTTCATCCGTACGAGCTATTCATAAACAAAATCCGCAGAATCAGGCGAAAAAAAAGAGAGCATTAATGGCATAATTTTCGCATCGGTAGATTTGACGTTGTATCGAAAGAGATATTGATATTGGACAAAATCGCGTGAATATCGAATAAAAGAGGCGACGTAACGAGCACTTTACATTTTACATTCAAATCATCATTGCATTCATGCTTGAAACAGTTTTAACACGCGAGACTCGGACAATGACGTTCCAGGCAGTTGGACTATCTTCGCGTCAGTTTCGCGTTAAGCATTAATCACGATGCTGGCCCATTAATGTCGCGGCCACACTTGGGCAACTATGATATGCCCTCGTCGTTACGTTCCGGTCGCCGCCGAATCGCGTCGCACGGCACATCCTCGCGATGCCCGAACTTCTCGGCGTTCCGCATTAACCTCCGAGCGAAGGTATTAGAAATTGCAATCAAGAAGGTATGGTATCCCAGCTTCCCTCCTTTGCACTCCCCTTTCCTTAACTCGTCCCCGCGGTAACAACGTGGACCGAGGACGGTGACCCCCAAAATGCCGCTATCCTCCTCCTATCGTCTATGATGATGACGGTAGTAATGGTAGTGGCGGCGGTGGTAATGGTGGTGGCCGTAGTCGCAGTCGCGCGTGCATAACTTCGTGCTCTCTTGGCTCTGCCAGCAGCCGGCTAGGTATTGATCGGCTCTGCCCGCGAGGACCACATGGCGACTCGGCATTCGTACAAACTCGCGCGTCTCCGTCGGCTCTCGCCTTTAACATGGCGCCCGTGGGCGGTCACGTGGCCTTGCCACCCCCTCACCGATATTGCACCACCACCGATGCAACGTGGACCGTCAGTGCGCACTCGACCACCGCAAGGGATATATGATGCAGCCACGAATCCCTCTCCGGCCTCTCTCTCTCTCTCTCTCCCTTTCTCTTTCCCTCTTTGCCCCTCCGCCCCCCCCCCTCTCTCTTTCTCACTGTTCCTGTCTTTCCTCCCTTCCCTGTTCTCTCCCTCTGTCTCTCAACGTCTCTCATTCCCACCGGCTCTGTCTCTATCTCTTCCTGCATTCTCCTCTTCAGAGACGGCTTAAATATTTGCACGGCCAGATAGAACGATATTGCGCCGAAAGTCTGGATTATTTGTGGTCGAATACGGGAAAAATCGGTCGATGGGGTGAGCGAGCACGCGAGGAGGGAAAGGGGTGTAATTGCGAGGATATCCCGGCACACAGCGCACACAGTGCTCTAGAATTCGTAGTGGAAAATAGCTGCGATCCGACGATTCAGCTCTCCTCTGGATACGAGCTTCGTCCAGCTTCATCTGGTACAAGCTCTTTAATCCAGGATCACGGTTCACATAGAGGATCTCTTTCTCTCTCTCTCTCTCTCTCTCTCTCTCTCTCTCTCTCTCTCTCTCTCTCTCTCTCTCTATTCTGCCTCTCTTTTTACCGGTTGTCCTTTCATACGTGTACTCGTTTTTCTCTTCGTGTGTCTACCAGCAGGCGCTCCTGTGATCCTACCGGCGATGCACACGCTCGGTCGATCGTACGTGTATCGGACATCTTAAGCCACGATATTAGGAACCGTAGAGAAGGAGGGAAAGAGACCGTAAGAGGAAGGGGGACGATCGTTTCCGAGAGCAATGGTGCCTGAGTCAAAGTACCCTCCGGACACCCTCCATTTGTCCCTTCTAAACCTCCGATCGTCCTCCGTGGCCCTCCGCTTTCTCACGACTGTCGCATCGTCGCATCGTAGGACAGTAAGGGGTGGAGGTTCTAGAAAAGAGAGAAAGAGGAAAGAGAGAGAGAGAGAGAGAAAGAGGACGGAGGGAGGACGATCGATCTTCCGAAATGCCAGCCGTAGCGATTGAAAAGCTTCTGATTCGTGACATGAGACGAGAAATCCAGCTCCGAGAAAGTTTGATTGTTCAATGAGACATCGATAGATATACCAGTGATGTCAATCCAACGTTGTCAGCATTCACAGTTAAATTCACTATTTCGAGTACGTTTCACGATACTTCGCTAATTATGCAAGAATATGCACGCGCACGTTTGTACCGAGTTCAAACGGCAAGAAATGAGAACTACCCGCAACTCTTTGTCGCAGAAAATTTAAGATGCACCGACCGCGTCTAGCAAGTTACATATTCCTACTCAGACTTCGCACTAGCACCCGAGAATTTGCGAGATGTAATTCAAAGCGAGAACTTAGCGCTACACGCAAAGCTCTAGAAGAAAGGGACGGAAAGGAAGAACTTGGAATAGTATCATTAAATATTAAAACATATTTACGTACGATACTGCTGCTGGCGGTTACAATAACGCCAAGAGATACGGGCGCTCTTTGGATTGCATTTCTTATCATCGAGAGATCGCAGAGCGGGCGCTTTCGCATCGAATATCACGTATCGTAAATTAAGAGCCACCAGAAGCTTCAATTAAAAGAAGAGGCCGAGTATAATCCTTGACGATCGAATGCTGAGAAAAGAAAAATGGAAGAGGAGAAAGCAGCGGGGGGAGATAAAGGACGATACATTTACCGGCATCGTCTGGAAACGATGTTGAGCAAAGAGAACGTTTCAAATTGTAGCTCGTTGCTGAGAGATATCAGAGATCTCCCTTTCTCTCTCTCTCTCTCTCTCTCTCTCTCTCTCTCTCTCTCTCTCCCCTCACTCATTCTTTCTCTCTCTCTTTCATACTCATTCTCGAGTACGCACTATCAGATTATACTTCAAGCCAGAAGGTACACAATCAGCCGATGACGAGTGTGGAAGTAATGTTCACATAGAAAGATCGGGCACTCGAGAATCGTCCATGACCAGGGTGAGCGGGAGGATATGCGCCGACCAGTGTGACGCATCCTGCAGGATACTCGAGAGCGATCGATTCCACAGGATACGAGTCAACGCTTCGCGACGTTGACCGTCCGAAAAGCTTCGCAGATGTTTCCGTTCGCCATTAACCAGGAAAAGTGAAAGAGGACAGAAAGGGAGAAAGGCGATGTCCATGATGTTCCGATTCTCACGAAGATATTTCGGAAATGAGTACTGTGAAACGACAAAAGGAAATCTGCCACTTTATCGAATAAAATAATTGCCCCGATACTAAGCAATAATGGTGTAATATCTTTCTAGTAAAACTAAAAGTTGACATTTAAAAAAAAAAAATTGCGAGAAAGCATTTATAGCTTATACACTTATTATAGTTCAAAAAGTGATATGCTCAAAATCAGATGAAATTACAGCAATGTGTTGAAAATGAAATTGTAAATGTAGTCACATTACTTACAAAATTTTGTCGGCATACATATAGTACTATATGTTGCCTTAATTGCTTTTTCTTCTGGATCTTTTGCGCTGTTGTATAAAAGTTACAATAATGACAGCTCTATAAGCCATTTTTATGTAATTTTCAATCTTTTACAAATAGATCGCTGTTACTTTCTAAAGCAATCTAGAGATAACAAAAGCGTATCTTATTCGTCTTTACCGGAATTTAAATTAGATTCAATTGTACGAATCATAATCACAGAATGACAAATAGGACGCTCTATAGAGATAATTATCGCAATTTCGCGTAAACTTTTCGGGCAGACTCGTTGAGAAGCTTTTAAAAGTCTTAACGATACTTGCGAACAGCCGAAAGCGTCGGCATCCTGGAAAAAAAGAAGGAAAAAAGAGAGAGAGAAAGCGGACGAGAGAGGCCGGGCAACCAAACGGACAGTTGGATGTCGAAGTTTAGAAATGCAACGAAAAGAGAAACCGACTGGGAGGGGAGAGAGGCGACAGACCTGGGGTTCGTATTGATCCACATGATACGCTCGATTAGCCGCGAATTGCAACGGATTGAAGTAACTTACAACATATTGAGACCATCGGGCATAATGGTTTCGTGATCCGGCCAAAGGCTGTGGCAACAGACAGAACTGATATTCCGCCTCTCAACGTTCTCTCGTGCATCCGAGAGTTTGCGCAAGGATGCACTGTGTGCACCGAAACGAAAACTAATCGTCACTGATGAGAAATAGGAAGAGAAATTTGTAAGCGACATAACGCGATTTAATACTTCTCGCATCAGCTGATACTGAATCGATAACGTTTACAGCCTCAAGTGTTGCGTAACAATGAGAAACACAGGGAGCTATTTAGTTGCACGTATCTTCTGGAGCTTATTAACATTAAACAATATTCAAGCAGAGCGTAATTACATATTCATTACATTCAGTAATCAGGTGAACGAAAATGGTACGATTGCAAATTTAGAATACTTAGATGTTTATTCGATAAGATTGCTTTACGAATCGAGCATGAAACATTTAATTCAATTATCGCGACGTACGAGATACTCTGCAAGTGGGATTTTTGGAACACCGTATAGAAGCGGTCGTGCACACATAGTGAACAACCGAAGAACTGTGCTCAGCAATTACGCGACGGAAAAATCGCGAGCAAAAATCAACAACGGAGAAAAACCTGTGTAATTGAGTTTGCGAAAGTTGTTCACCGAGCGACACGGCGATGCCCATGTGCATTCCTTTTTTACTTTCGCCCCGCCGCACCCTCTCCTCCACCACTTTACTCCTCTGCAGCAAATCCATGATCATTTCCCTCCCGTTGCGTCCCACTCACCCGTCTTCCCGCCATTGTAATTCGCCATCGCGCGCTAAATTAATTATACATTGCTTTAGTTAGGCACACCGACATTTGCCTGCTCCAACGTGGAGCGCCGTTTCCCGCTTCGAATGCGATCGCAGACGTGGCGGAATTGTTTGGATTTGAAACGGAGCATAGGTATAACTAAGCGCTCACGACAGCTTTCCGCGACCGTAATTCGTTGGAACAGTGCGAGTGCCACGATTTCGATTTCACGGCTCCTTCCTGTATCCAAATTGCAGCGGAGTGCAGCGATATATATAGTCGACTATGTTTCACCGAGCAAACTTCGTCCAGTCTGAGGAAACTTGCAGCGTAATCTCCTTTGTGTTTTCAGTCAAAATCATTCTTATTCCTAATTCCTTGTAATAATAGCGCTTTAAGCGAAATTTTGTATTAAAATTTGTATGCTTTGTTTATAACATATACATATATGTAGTATATGTATTACAAGTTCACTTTGGCATCTAATATTAATTTCTCTTTCAATTCGACAAAGCACTGGAGCGTGTTTGCCTATTTGACCTGAGTCCCGGAAAATTAAAGGAAATAACTCGCTGCGCTCAAATAATCTTTATTAAAGACCCTTCCAATCCTCTTGCCTGTAAAAATTCGATTTTGCTCCAATGTTTCGCCGTGATTTTCACAGTATATATTTCTTTTAAGATCCAATTCTTCACGCTCTCCGCGTCTCTATATCGCCAGCAGCCGCTGACTCGAAGCTCTAAAACAACAACGTCGTCGTAACAACAGCTACCTCTAAAAATCACCTCCATAAACAGGTGGCGTGTTTGTTGTGTACACTTTGCGCAAGCCTTCCTCACCCACAGCCGCCCTATTCCTCAACGTCCCTGTACTTTCCCTATTGCGTTTTCACCGTGTGCATATATACATACGTGCGTACATTGCGATACATATCGTGGTTACGTGCAGGCATGTCGAGATTTTAGTGAAACTCTTGAGCGAATATTCACATTTAACGATACTATGTTTGAAGAACGGTAGTAAAAAACATGCTAACTAAATATACACGTCAATAATAAATAATATACAGCTTCAGGCATATTGTAATATAATTTTCCTATATAAATGTACGATAAACTAAAATATAATATTAAAATATTTCTTAAAAACTGTTAATCGCAGAAGCTAAAAAAGCAATGACTTTATACGTTCCAGACTAAAAGTTTAAATAACAGTTAAAAAAAAATTGATTTTTTGGAATTACTTACTCAAATATCCAACAATATGTTTTTTTTTTTAACAATAATCCTTCGGATCCGATAATAGTTGTTGAATCTAAAAAATTACTGTTAAATAAATATATTGTTATGAATATTTTAATAATCCTAAAAATGTGCCAATTTGAAAAGTATCTCCAAATGGCCTGAAGTGTAGTACCTATCCATAATATTATAAACTCGAGAGTTTAAAATGATCAAATACAATTTATTTGAAACATCACAAATTCGACATATCGCCGCGTGAATTTCGTATAACAATAAGCCCTCCCCCCGAAAAAGCATTTCCCATTCCAGTGGCATCAGAGTTAGGCTCGGCAACGCTCCACCCCAGGCCACAACTACTCTCGCTCGTCGTACACATTAAACTCAACGGCTTCGCTAATGCCGCTTTTCGTTCTCCCCCCTCGTGCCTGGCGACCCTTCTGCCCATTCCATCTACCCCGACCACCCACTTTGCTTTCCGTCCCAAATTGATTGGACTGCGAATCGGCTGGCTTGAATTATTCATACTTTGCCCGGCGATAAACCAATTTCTGCACCGGCCAAATCGAGGAAGAAAAGATCGGACCGCCACGCGAGCAACGAAACGAAGGAAGACGTCGGGGTGTGTACTCCTCGAACAAAGAGAAGATCTGCGAGGGTCGAATAAAACGAGGAAGGTGAACAACGAGGGACAAGGACGCGGATGTGACGACTGGGAGGTCAGTTAACTTTACTGAAGAGATCATCGAACGAGCTGCGACGCCGTTTAATTTCATCATTCGATCCAATGACGCGGAAGATACGCCCGAGAAAGAAAATAGACGACTTCGCGCTATGCTACGGCTTTATTGATGAACTAAAGCGCGAGAGAAACCGAACAAGTAATATCTTTCTCTCACTCTTCTTACATCTCCCATGTCTAGAGCTGCGGTACTCTTTGTCTCTTTCTATCTTACACTCTGACGTGATATTTTAATCTGTAGGTTAAGGACATATGTGAACCGTCGTCTGCCTTAGAAAGATATGGCGCCGTTCAGAAAGAAAGCACAAAGTGTGACTCTATTCGTGGAGAGCGCATCAAATTTCAAAGGTAAGATTAAATGTATGCGAAAACTCTTTAACCAGTGTGATTCTCACCAAAATAAGCGTACGAAGAATGGGGTTGAGAAATTCATTTACAGAGTTGTTACAAATTCCTCATCTTAAAATTCCATAACTATTTCCAGACAAAATTCCATGATTTCCTCTGACTTTCAATAATATTTTGAAATTTTTTGTATTTTCGTTCTGATTTGGAAACCGTTAAATATTTTGTTGGTAGATTAATTTAATATAATAATGTAAATTACTATTAATGTTACTGACAACTGCGTACATTTTTAATTAAGTTAATTAAGTTAAATTAATAGCATTTTACCAACTACGTACACAGGTGTGATGTATATTAAGCTTCTTTAAAGCGAAGAATTTTAATTTCTAGAAAATTTTGCAAAATTCCCTGATTTTCCTGGTTTCCATTTTGCGGCAATCTTAAATTTAAAATAAAAAATTGTGTGCGCAAACGTTGATAAGGCAACCGGTATTTCCTACAATAGTAACTAGCTTAAGTTATGGTGTTTCGATCGACAGAAATATGAGAGCCGTATATCGAAGATTTTCGTGTCGTTTTTATCGTTATGGACATCGATTTACAACGATTTCTGTCCACTACCTCGCCAGCGAGTCAACACCCGCGATAAGAGGACACTTTCAGCAATACCCTGACGAAGGAACCACTCAGGCCGCCGTTTTCCGACGACGCGCCGCGCCGCGCCGCACCGCCGCTTTTGACCTTTTGCTTTTCTGGATCGGGCACGGAGCGGAGGGAATCTTCTCGACAAAAGATTTATGAACCCCTCGGCAATGGCAGCACGCTACTTATTCCACCATAAAGTGCGTACTCGAGATGCACAAAAAATGCGGGAGCGGTATGTACACGCGAGCGATCTTCAAAGAGAGATCTTAAAAAAGGGGCGCCCCTCTCGCTTCTCGTGTCGAATCAATCATTTCCAGCCCCGTAAGTGTCCACCGATTGCCAGTCGATAATTTACATCGTAATCAATTGCCGTCGTCTTCTAACAACTTTATAAGTGAAAAAAAAAACGAGAATTTAATTTCTAGACAAATTTGTAATAAAAAAGTGACAGTACTGGATCGTATATATTTTACGATTTTATATTTTTATATTTAAAATTAAATTATACCATATGATAAAATTTTTATCTGTACATTGAGAAAAAGACACTTAAAAATGTATTTGTGAAAAATATATTTATTTTTCATTGAAATAAATTTTTATTTAAATACTGCAAAATAAAACTTTATTTCTAGCAAATAAGCCATTTATTTGTTTTTACAATTAACAAGATATATTTCACAAAAATATATATTTCATCATCACAATTAAATTTTTTCATAACTAATAAATATCAAAGAAAAGTTCGAAAATAGCATTTACTTCACAATACTTTTATATTTATCTCTCAGTGTACCTTTACAGCTTTCAGAACATAGCATCGAACAAATCCAAATCTAAAATCTATCGCTTCTAAAAACCTACGATTAATATCATTATCCACGTTATTTACACTTTTACCCACGCTTTTAATTATCATAAAACCCAAACTGTGGGGCAAAAACGGTGACGAGAACGTGTCATTAACGCAACAAACGCTATCGATGTTTAACGACAACTTTAGCAAGTGTGCTGTCGTTCCATCGATCTACTTGTTTGCCGAGGTCAACGACATCGAGACACTACAGCGATCAGTTATCCCCCGTGGGAGCTCGTCGAAAAAGTTTCTCTTTTTTCCACGACGATGTAACGGACGGCCACGCGGTCCGCTATGCTGTCGTAACAAATGGTCTTTTTCTTAGGCGACGTAAATTTTATCGGTGCACCCTCTCGTCAAGTACGAGAAGTTCACCACCTCCATAAAGAGAGAGAGAGAGAGAGAGAGAGGCGTATGAGAAGGCGCGTTACTAGATATCTCGCCTACAGTCTCATTCTGCGATCAGAGTCAATTGACACAATTCCCAGCAATTTTAGCCAGTGGTTAGGCCGAGGTCAGGTTATACGTGCCGCGGCGCATACACAGCACGCTGAAACTAATCATAATGTATCCTCGTCGGTCGACGAGGGGTACCGCGGGAGGAGAACCGCCGCCGTGATTGGTCCGTTGCGGTATTCCTCGCTACCAGATAAAGTTACCGTAATATGGATTAACTGCCCGCCATAGCCCATATTCCGATCCGGCACTCACGCTCCGGCTCACGATGTAGTAATGAACTCGTAACGGCCGCTGTTATCAGCCGCGCCGCTGCTCGAGTGTCTTTTAATGACGATTCACGTGAGCGCGTAATCGATATATCGTCCGTACGCGAGGCGTAAAGCAGAATGCGAGGGTGTTGCGGTATCTGATTTATCGTTCGAATTTAATTACATAACAGACGATCCTCCGTTCGGAGGTTTTTCGACCATCCCTCGTAATCGGCACATTGAAATGCTAGGTATAAATTGATAGAGCTGCCCGTTCACATAAATCTGTAAAGCAAACGCGTATGTCTATCCCATAATATATACCTATATATATATATATATATATACATATATATATATATATATCGAATATTTTTAGACATCGCGCACTTAACATGATACATATATACTATTATTTATAGCAATTTATTATTGCGTATCATATCTATCTCTGCCTGACAGAATTTTGCGTGCAGTTGACACTCATGCACGCATAAATTTTCCAATGCGAGGAAAGCATTGGCAAGTCGCGTATTTTGGACACACGACCATTTAAAAAATTGTTGTGCGATTGCCAAGTCCGCTCGTTGAAATTTACGGCGAATTCGGTGCCGATGTCTCGCCACGTTATCGATCGGCGCGACTTTCGGAATGCTAAAGGGGTGCGCGCGGTTCCAGCCCAGTGATCTCCCTTTATCCGTAATACACCGACGCGCCGAGGTCGCTGCTTTCGGCCGGCTGCTGCAGTGCTGCATGGCGTACGGTTTCGAATTTTTAACTCGCACAGCGTAGCTCTCACGAATTATTCTCCACGAAAATTGCGTGTATGTAGCCAGCAGGGACTCCGGCATGAGAGTTTGATTTACGGCAATCGAAAAACGAGCAGATATTTTTACATTTTTAACGGACAACGCGATTGATCGTCAAGCGTGAGCGCGCGCGATTCCGGTGGCCGACGTGACTTATCAATCGCCATGGTAGAAAAAAATGCAACAAGTATCTCTATAGAAAAACCCATACTATATACAAGGTCTATATACAGGGTGTGGATATTAAATATTCTAAAAGATTTAAAAGGTGATTCCTCACATAAATTCAAAAGAAAAACTTTATATAATCATATGTCCAAAATTTAGTTTCAAAGGATGCCAAAGTTGAAAAAAAAATTTTGTTTTTTTTTTTTCAAAAATTTTTGTTTCTTCTTTTTCTGTCCATTTTGAATAGAAAATGAAAAAATAAAAATGTTGATTAATTCCGGTAGTTAGATCTATTTTCATAATAGTTATTTAAAGTTAAAAAAAAATTACCAAAAAATTCATGAATAAATTTCATTAATAAATTTCTTGGCAACCTTTAATCTTTAAACGACTTATATATATTTTGAAAATGAGCCTTATTGTGCTGAATTCTGATCAACGGTTCAATAATGTATAGTTGGACAATGTAGCAGAATAATCATAAAGAGGATTTCATTAGTATGCATATTATGACGATTGGCTAACCGGTTATTAGGTCTCTTTGAACGTCACAACTAATAGAAGCGTGCCCTGATCATTCACCCTGAATAATAATAAACATATTATGAAAAATATTTAGTTTACAGAGCAATAAATAAATATATAAATAGAATATCCCAAAAAATTCGCGACTCAAAATACTACAACAAGAAAGTCTTTGAAAGATTAGGTAAAAAAGTTATTTGTAAATTTTTATCTACAATTCTTTAGATAAAGATTTAAATATGGCCAGTTTTACATATATAGATTACGTTTAGATGGTCATTTATCCATAAATCGCGCATAATATTAGTGATCGCTGATGAGCTCATTTCTCAGCGTTCTCACTAAAAAATACTCACAGATGATCACTAAAATATTCACTAATATTCACAGATCGTCTAGAGATAGTCCGTAATTAACCATATTAAAAAAAAACCCTTATACCTCAGAAATTATTGTTTTTAAAATAAAAATTTATAAATAACTTTTTTTCATTTTTCAAGAACTG
The DNA here is from genome assembly GCF_001594075.2 of Trachymyrmex cornetzi. Classification (NCBI taxonomy): domain Eukaryota; kingdom Metazoa; phylum Arthropoda; class Insecta; order Hymenoptera; family Formicidae; genus Trachymyrmex; species Trachymyrmex cornetzi. The sequence goes on from NW_017300267.1 coordinate 1,498,917, forward strand.
TTTTGCTACGGTATTTTGAGTCGCGAATTTTTTGACTTTCTACACACACACACGCGCGCGTGGACTGGCACAACTACGAAAACAGTTAATCAAGTGTCATTCCATTTCATTTGAAACTTCATCGATTTAACAGGATTTAATCGATTCTGTCAATTTCATATACGAGCAGATCGAGAACAATCTAAATAAATCGAATAATAAAATAATTATCCGTAACTCGTGTGCGGAAATATACATAGATTTTAAGAAAATTGCGGGAGAGGGAAAGAGAGAACAACGGAGATTTAATGGCATCACACGAGCGCAAGACCGCATGAATGACACATGTCAGAGAATCAACTACCAACGTATTGATCCGTAACGCAGTCTCCATCATTATCGGAGGTCTCGTCGATTTGCCGGCTGTCAATAGGAAATTACAACTGAGCGCCGCGTAAATATTTATAGATCGTATTGCAGATAACGCACATTAATGCGGGGGCATCGCATTCGCTAAAACACAAGGATCATAAAGGGGATTTAATCGACGCGTAATTAGTTAACCGGTTATTATCGCGATACCTTTTTAAACGTCACGGTTGATAACAAGTGAGGTAGCGAATCGGCCGCAGCTGGGTACAATAAACACTCGGTGGAAAATGCTGCGTTATCGTCAGGGCTTCGCGATGTCCTATAACAGCGATGCACTGTTGATTGCAGTTCCGGTTCCGCGGTATGATTTCGCTCGTTGTAGAATTAGCAGAAATTCTGGCTCAGCGAGTAAAACGATATCGCCGTCGCAGCAGCGCGGTGCATTAATGACACGTGCTTCACGTAATTTCAATAGCCAATGCGGTGCATCGCGGCCGACGCACTCTATATCTCAATGCACACGTACGAGCGACACGACGGCTAATGCATCGCCGAACAAAATTCGTCACGACGTAATGAGCTTCCGCTACCCGATGTCGACGCAGATAGACAGAGAACGAGACGTTTATTCGACGTTGACCGAGATAAAGTTCCCCACAACCGCGAGCAGAAATATACATAATATTTACATAGAATGCTTACATAAATTGTCGATCTAGCAAGAAAATGGAAGGAAAAGATTAAATCAAATTTCTTTTTTTAAATACGCTTTCCTAAAGATGTTCTTTGCATCAGAAATTTTTAATGTAATGGAGAGTTTATTATTTTTCATAATATTCAAAATAAACTCGTGCTACTTGATTTCGATCCACAAAAATAAATAAACAGCAGCATTTATATTACAATACTGAAATAAAATTACCTTATTATATGCATAAATGTTTACATACATCGTCGCTACGGTAAATCGTAAAAAAAAAATGTTTTAATGGAAATTTTAATAATATCCCTTAGAGAGACACTTGTATCGTCGAAAAAATTAAATCTGATTGTTTATTATGTTTCAAAATATATCCATAGCTCCATGAAAAATAGTCCATTTACGAATACACCGAAAAAATATGTAAAAAATTTTAATATTTATTTAAATAATAACTAAATATTTACTAAATATAAACATATTTGATACAAAAAATACTAATCCTACTATCATTTTTTATTAAGTAAATATTTATTTACTGTAAATGTTTAGTCAGTACTTAAAAAAAATATGTGGAGGAAAGTCGCCGATACCGACATACCACTTTGTTTTTAGACAATATTTCTTAAACAAAAGGTAAAAATAAAAGGTAAGCAAAAATGAGCGTCTGACAAAATGGGCTCCAAAACTGACACAATAGGCAGTAATGCTACGTATTCCTATTCTTTTTCTTTTACAGGAATTATCTGTATAAAGTACCTATAAGTGAATGTATACAAGATTTTTCAGAATCGTTTTACTTCGTTATAAAATATTTTTATTGAATTATATGCATATTTACTTTATGCTGTTTTGTAAGATGCAAATATGTAACGCGATAGTTTTTCTAGAGTTGTTCCACATATGCACGATTGCCTTTAGCAATAGACGTATTTGACACTATAAAGCAACATTATAAAGATTAAGTTAGCTCATGGTCTGTTTTACAGACAGGTGTGTCGGTTTACGCTGCACCCCAATTTTAAATTAAAAATCGTATTATGAAAAGACTCTAAGAGAAAAAATAATATAAATAAAACTTATTTCAGAAACTACAAGTATTTAAAATGACGTAATATTATCAATAATATAGTCACTATTATATAAACCTCACAATTTGCAAAAGAAAATCGTAAGAATTTTATTTTCACATTCGTAGAATTCGTTTTTAGCCACAAACCTACGAATTATGAGTTAGTACTTCTTTAATTAGCTAAACAGATCATGATTTTATTAGTATTGATAAAGTGCAACAGTTAGTTTCCGAAAACTAAAGAGGTGTCACTTTAGGAGACCTATGTCAGCGACTTTCCTCTATTAAGATGTAATAATTTTTGTTTTCAGTATAATACATTGCAGGATAGATTGTTAAAGAGTTTAACGACACACACGGGAGAAAGCTAACGTTTCGAGCAATACGGCTTGTACCAAAAACGTGATCAACGAGCGAACATAATTCGTAGAACCTCAGACTAATGGCCATCTGTTCCCGCGGTTCAAGTAATTACAGCGGTAAAGCGCGGTTCTTAATTCCAGCGATTAATCCACATTTCACGCGGTACATTCGGAATGATTTAAGAAATTTCACGATGAGACGACCGCGATAATAACGCGCGTGAAATGTAACGTTTAATTTGCCTCGGGCACGGGGCACGCACCGTATAGTATTAGACGAGGAGAGCGGCGATGTTGAGAATGATAACTAATTCACGCCACGTAATCTCGAAGAAAAACACCATTCCCGTTATACGCCACGTCGTAACCGGTGCACATTGAATAATGCTCGCATTATACGCGCCGAGACTGCACATTTCGCGAGAAACGTCACCGTTTGCGCGGCAATTTTCGAAACGCGCCATTTATCTACATTTAGGATCGCCAAAATCCGACTTACGGTACATCCGAGAGCCGAGAAACGGCTGAAGCAGCGTTTACGCCGCTGCCATATCGTATCGCACAAAATAAAATGTAAAATAAAATGACGCGCAACTCATGAAATAAATTACAAGTGTTCATATGGAAAAAAAAATCTATTAATACATTACGTACGTCGAGAAACACGCCACCGTTGCTCATGTTCCAAACACTTTAGAAAGAAAAATGTTTATCTTCAAAGCCCAGCGGGAATAGATATGCAGGTTTCCAACTTCGGCCATCTGGGTACAAAGTTCCGTCGCTTTTCCAGAGTTGAGAGTTGAAAATTCGCTATCGCTATTGAATGCCATGAATAAAACCCTATTTACGTCTAAGTTTCAAACTAAGCTGCGCGGTTAGAGTGAAATTTATTCATTAATGAGACCACGCGTTTTCAATCAAATTCAAGTCAACTCTTTTCCTTCCCTGGGGTTATTTAATTTTTTTTTTTTTCCGAGTATTGCTCCGTGTTTCTTTTATCTCGTCTTTAGGGATTAATCGAGAAGGAAATTCAGAGCGCGGGCTTCAAAGGGGATGTTTATTTGTGCGCGAGAGGCGTTAACGGCGCGCCCGAGACGCATATCTTCGCGAGGTGCGGAAAATAGCGAGCGGGCCAAAATGGAGAGTTCTAAACACTCGGTGGTTCTTGCAACTATCATTCAAATCGTTCGACCCACTCACGCTCGCGGTATAACGTCAAGGTGGTGTACCAGCAGCGGAACATGTGCCTGCGCTATGGAGCGGCGCAGCCACTTCAGAGCAATTTATTTCGTTCCTTCCCCGCGTCGAGATATCGTACCGTCGCGGAAAGAGTGATGGATGTTGGGGCGTCGCTTCTACGCGGAACGTACGAAACACGCGGAGCGCCGTTAAGGTCGAGTGCTTTGGATGTAGGACACTTTATACACTGCTCCGCTCCCCTCCCCTTCGTCTCTCTTTTACGCCCTCACCTCCTTTGGATCCAGATTCTCAATAACAGGCACCAATTTACCATCGACGGTGTCCGTTTGAATTAGTTACGTACGCGAGGGGTAACGCGAGAGCGTTAACAAAAGCGTCGTCGCTTTGAAGAACTACGGGAAGAAACGATCCCTAGGGGGCGATGAAAGGGCTTTTTAAAAAAAAAAAAAGAAAACTACGCGAAACGTTAGCAAAACTAATGGGAAACCTACCTCCATTTTGTACGCAGCCTTGTTATCGAATCTTGTAATTTTGGTAAACAAGGAGAAGTTTATAATAGAGAATCCGCTTATAATATTGTTTATATATACCGATACTACTGTTTATCTTACGAGAAACTGAGGTTAATAATAATCTCTGTTATAATATCCACTAAAACGAATATTGCAGAGAAGTTAATAAATGCGATTCTAGCAAGAAACGAGATCAATACTATATTTTTGCAGAGCAAATATAAACGAGAATAATTTATTTTTTATGATAAAGATCTCTATGTGGATACATCAATATTTCTTTATATAGCTGTATGCTGAAATAGCTAGTATCTTACAATATCATTTATTATGTATATCGAATCATAATATCCTTGTCATTTCATATAATGATATAATGTTCAATTTAACGACTTATTATTATCATGACAATTTCGAGTACAGGGATGTATCGTGATTATCCCAGTACATCAGAATGTTGTATCGTCGGAATACTCGCCCGATGAAGCGGTTACACGGCTACAGTCAAATCAAACTCGGATAACTCCAGGGAAAAAATTTTCTCGTTTCGCCGCACTAATAATTTTATTCCGCAAAAACGCCCAGTATTCAAATATTCAATATTCATATATTCGATGTGAAAACGTTCGCCCGGCTCCAGGTGTAGAACATGACGAATATGTGAAAAATTGCCGCGAGCTACATGAATAACGCGGAAGCGACTGTCTCTCTCTCTTTACTCGGGAGGGAGATGAATTACTAGAGTCCAAATCAGCTGGTGAGAATTTGAATAAAACAAAAGTCTGTCGCGCGACGCGGCACGGCGTGTTAAAATTTCTGCGGGCTCGCCTCGCGTTGCCGTAAGTCCCGCACTTGTGATACGACGAACGTGAAGATAGAACTCAGCCGCGACAAACTCGGCGCCTCGTGTCTTAACCCTTTCGTCAATGCATTATTTTTCACCTTTCTTCGCTACCGTGTCTCACAGGGTTTCCGCTAAAAATGAAAACGACAGTTTGTACAAAACTGTTCTTTGTTGTACGAAAAGTGGGGATTGAGCCAGTCTTTTTTAAGGAATCATAATGGAATTCATAAAAAAATATAGAAATTTTTGCTATTTAAAATTGCCTGACTGAGATATTTCGATCAATATTTTTCGCAATAAATAATTTATGATATTATTAATTTGAACTTCAGTTTGCGGCTAAAGTTGAAATTAATTAATCTTAAATTACATTGAGACTTGCGTTACAAGTCCAACAAACCTTATCGACGCGCATTTTATAAAACTAAAATACTGTATTTGCAAACATTTGCATTCGGTATTGTTAAGCACTAAGATCCGTTTTGTCCGTAAATAGGATTATTTCTATTAATTTATTTAAAATTCGATATGTGTACACAACACGAGAATCCATGCATTGACAGAGGGTTAACAAGTTCAATCCGATCGATATCTTTTTATTCTTTTTCCATACCAGGTCAGTAGAAAGGGTCCGGTTATACCGTTGATTAAAACGCGGATTAACAATCACCGACTCGGAAACAACCCTTTCTCGACAAGGGAAAATCCTGCCCGCGAGTGGGAGAAGGTGTATGACCCGGTTGCAACCTCACCATCATTACGTATAACCCGTAAGCAAATATCTCGGCCTCCGAGAATATGCGACTTTGAACTTCGCAAAAGGGCCTTTAACCCTTGCGGTTTCGCTGTTACTCCGCGATCTACAAAGTACAAAGTGCATAATATCGATGTTTGAACAATGACTAGCCGCGAATAACAGCTTGACAGAAAGTCGAATAAAGGCAACGACACGGCACAAATTCCCAACCGCCGTCATTTCTTTTGGAATAATTTTTTATCTGTTATGCGATTGTGCTTTCTTTCCCGCACACTCAGAAAAAAAAAGATAGCGTTGGCAACTATAAAAGTGACAACTACACAAATTTTATATGTAGAAAATATACGTACGTTGTTAGATAACTCAATCACGAGTTAAATAACATTTTGTTATTTTTAACTTCCATCTGTGTTAAAATGTATAAATCAATTCATTTCTGTAGTTAGTTTGAAAGTAATCATCGTCCATATTAACGTCTATATGCACTTAGTAAATAATAAACTAAATTTGAATAAAATTTAACCCCTTCCAATGTGATTTTAATGGAATCATATTTAAAACAATTTTTTTAAATTCAATTCAAAAGCACTTTAATAAGCACTTTAATAATTTATACTAAAAAAAATAATTTTTTTTTAATCTTTACTATTTTTCCAACATGTACGTTATTATGCACAACTCAGGTGATGTAGAAAATAATAATTTTAACGGATAATATCTTGGAATTTAATGTGCATTATGCAATGTAGACAGGGTCTGAAGGAATTAATACATTTTCTTCAGTTAAATTATTCAACTCCATTGTTTTAATGAAATTAATGACATATTGAAACAATGGCGATCTAAAGAATCGATTAAAAAATAACTCAAATTGAGTATAATTTAATATTATGAATTTAAGTGTAGCGCTGAATAAATTTTTATAGTTATTGCAACTATACAATAATTTATTCAACTGTATTACATGTACATTAGTTTATCTAACCATGTACTTAATTCTACATGTAAAAAATATGTATAATTGTCACCTTTACAGTTGCCATCACAACATTTTTCTCTGAACGCAGGAAATTAATTTCTTCACCATTTCTCAGTATATATTACTCAATTCTTGCCATAAATAATCCGCTTATTAATTCACGTCGGAGGCATTTTATTCACCGTTGAAGATTCGAGTAACACACATTGAATCCGATGGCGATATCGAGAGCTGCACAGGCGCTGAGAAATAGCTCGATCCACCACATAATGCACTGGGGCGTATCACAAGCACGAAATAACGAAGAGAGAAGGACGAGAGTAGGAATCGAGAGAACTACACTATGCGTCACTGCGTGGCACTAATCACAAGTGATCACTCACCTAGCTGGACGTACATCTTCGGCCTGACGTTCTCCTGCCAGGCAGCCAGGGCGAGAGTAACCGTCGCGATGACGCACCAGCAGAAGAGAAATCCTGGTTGCATCCTGGGGGCGACGCGGAGGCTGGCGCGCCTCATCTTCTCGCGATGGTGTCGCAACGGCGCACAGGACGATGACGTAGTGCCAGGGTTCGCAGTCTTCTCCGCGGAAGGGAGACCGGGAACCACGTCGCGAGAACGGCACACGCGAGAAGAACGGGAGAAGGGAACGAAATTCGGCGGGGATCGCGGACACGCACCGTCACACTGCGCTCCGCGCGGCGCGCGATGGAGCACCGCTCTCTCGGTCGACGACAACGCCCGGCGACGTCGCGGCGCGCTATCTCGGATACGCGCGTCGTTACTTTCTCTCGAACTTGCGAACACTCACTACGCCGAGTCGGCCGAGTACGGGAGGTGCGCGGATGCCGCGGCGGCAGTCACGTGCGACGCGACCACGTCGTTCCCCGTTGCGGTCGTTGCATCCACGGTCGTCCACCGGCGGCCCGTCGCACGCATGTCTTACCGAGGACGGTCGGCCGCCCCGCAGCGGCCAAGCGGCACATTCACGTTCGAGGCACGCGCGCCGGCGCACGGCGTGCTGGACGCGCGAAAAACAAAAAAAAAAAGGATCGAAAGTCTTCACCAACAGTTCGGCACTCGCGTTCACGCGTTCAAGCGTCCACGCGCGAGCGCCGTTCCGACCGATCCCGTACGGCCCCTTCGTACGGAGGAGACAACTATAATCGCGCACGTATCAACCGTCCGCGCCCACTGACGCTCGCCGTCACACTGATGTCGCGACAGGTGACGCGCGCTCCCCACCAAGTCGCGCGCTCCCCACCGAGCGCTACGCTCCCCATCAAGCGGCGCCGCTCCGCTCCGCACTACCGCGGGCGCAAGCGCGTACCGTGCTAGTAACTCTCTCTCTCTCTCTCTCTCTCTCTGCGTCCGTGTGCGTGATTACGCGTGACCGGCGTACGCGTACGCGCGACGTGCACGCACGTGGATATGGCGGGGAAACTCCACGGACAGTACGCGTAGAGAACGGGGGAAAAGATAGGGGCAGTAGATCTCTGGTGGGACGCCCGATCGAGGGGCGAGAGAGTCGGAGAGAGTTGTGACACACCGGGCAAGCGCCGATTTTCAACCCCACTACCCCCGCAGCGCGATCATGCCGTTGCCGTCTTCCACGTCTTCTCGGTGTCCTCGTCGGTATCTCACCGTAGCCACCACGGCGTCGCTAGCCTGGAACGAGAAAAAGAGGGATCGTTATCTGGGTCGGTCAAGGATACTTTAATCCAACGACGTTTATATTTTCTTGCGATTCTTTCGCGTTGTCTTAGATATTTCTTTATTTAAACCGAAGCAACGGAGTGTGTGTCGCGTATTTGAATTCGTAATCTTCAAAGAGAACGTCTACGACGAATTCAATGAGGGTCAAAAAAATATAACATTTTTTTTTATATTACGTTCTTGTCTTTCAATTATACTTGCGAGAGAAAAGAGTGGAGTTTTACGAAAGATTTTATGAAAGAACCTACTTAAGATTTAATTACCAAGCTAATTGACAGATCAGGAGAAACGGGAGACCTCCAATAAGATCTTGATTAAAAAGACCAACTTTTAAAATTCTTTTCTCCGACGGGGAGAAACTTATTGCATACAATCTCATTTGCGCCCTAAACAAATCGGATTCCATAGTCCGAAATATCTGGAAGTTCGAAAACCGCAAAGAGTCAAAGTGAAGGAAGAAATCCGATTACGATTCGATTTCGCGTAAACGCACGCGCGCGCCCGTGAGTCCCGCGGGGTCCAGTGTGTGCGCGTCCAAATAAGGTTTCATCACGCAGAAAGTCCCTGGCTGCGGCGGGATAACGAAATTATCCAAATGCGCCCGATTCGTCAGCGAATTTTATGAACGTATCCCGTATGCGCGGTGCGTAGCGACGCCGCCGACGTTGACACTGTTCATTAATTTGCCGAGCCAAGTGTAGGCGGGTGGAGTGCGCCGGGATGGACCAACGCCATGGGAGAGGGAGGGTATAGGTATGTGTACACCGAGACTCTAATTCCTACACCAATGATTGGACATGCCTGCACGAGGGAATTCGCCGGGTGTCCGCGACGTGTACACGCAATTTCACATGGATATGCTTGCCGCGTGTATACGCATCGTCCACCGTTAACTCGCTCCTTTTATCCTCGATCCGCTAAAATATACGAGACATGTACATTCGCGATATCAACTTGCTGTGCAATGTTTAAAGAAATTCAAACTATCCTTTTCACACAGCCTTTTTGAAGAAACTCTTAAGTCCATTCTACAATTGCGTAAGTGTAGTTGTAAATAGTTGTAAGAATTGATCAATCACTGTCGAATATGAGAAGATTCTGTTCTATTCAACTGTGATTGGTCAATTCTTACAACTACGCTCACGTAATTGTAGAATAGGCTTTAAACATTTCATAATATCGACTTTTTATAGTTTAACCTTCAACTCTTTATATATATTCCAGATGTAGTACACGCATCTTTAATATGATTATTCTGAAAGTTTCTCGAAACTAAATTAATAATTAAAACCGATATTTTTGTCCTACCGTATTCATTATAAAGTTAACAAATAATAAGGGAAAAGAGAAAACGTAAATATATGACATGTAGCTTTTAAAGCTATATTAAGATAGGGAATGAAGTACTCATATAACGTATGTTAAGTCCTCATATGAATTTTCATGGCGTAATATTCACGGCGGTCGTTTATTTCATAATTAGTACAACCTCCGAGCAAATGGAGTTATTCGACCATACATTGTTTCATTCGCTTGGAACGAACAGCGACGCGAAAGAATAACGTGGAAGGTGAACTGCCAGTAAAATATTAATAAAAAAGAATCCGACTGTACACCGTGAATGTTACTATGGCGGTAACCCAATTTTATGATATGACTCAAAAAGCACGCTTCTAATTGTAAAAATAATCTATCGGCATTTCATAGATTCTTCTTCGAGATACATATGGTTACGGTTAGTGTCAATTTGAAGAAAAAATCTTTTTTTCCACGCAAACAACGATTTCAAACTTCGACCGTGCAGTTCGTTCGACATTCACGTCTATACGAAATGAAATATAATGGAGTATACAGTGTGAGCTATCTAAAGCGATAAGTGGCCATAACGAGAGAAGAAATGACACATAAAAGATACGTGCGCCGCAATATCACCGTCAATCGTAACGTATGTACGCGTTTCGCTTATGGAGTGATTTAAACTGGCAATACGGCTTATATCATCGTTTCTAACACCTGCTTTAATCGGATAATGCTGTTACCAACAACAAATAATATAACTTTGCGTTTACTCAAAATTTAAAGCACAACTGTTGGCATGTGTGACGTAATTGTTTTACTTTTAAATGTATTTTCCATGTTTGGAATCCATTTATTGCACAGAGAGAAAAGTTTTTGGTATTTGTGTAGCCATATTTACCATAATTACAGTTATTACTACTATAATGCTACTAATAATAGCATGCATGTATAGTTTTATCAATAAATATATACAAAGTGTCTGAAACTACCCATATACCAATTTTAAAATAATGAACAATTTTAAAACAATGGTTTTTATCAAAAATTTTTCAAATAATAGTTGTATGATCTCTCTGAAGAGGGACAATTATTTTTTTAATAAAACGATTTTTCAAAGTTACATCTATACACATATGATTTTCTAAAAAATTTATTTGGTTGATTTCATCATTGTTTATCTCCCTTTAAATTAAACAACTTTTATTTGAAATATTTTTTTATAGGAGCTACTTCCCCCCCCTCATTTTAAAACAGGTATCAGAGACCTTGTATAATTAGCACAAAAAATGACTAATTATAATTACAAAAAATAGTTGCAATTACTGTAATTTAACTATAACTTATAATTATTATAGCAATAACAATTATAACTATGATAATATGTAATTATAGTTCCAAATGTCAAAAACTTTGCTCTCAATGTAATAATTGTTGAATTTACGTCAGAAAAATAATTAACAAATAATTAACATATTAACATAACACGTATAATGCTTGAATTTTTAATAAGTTTCCTACCTTCGCCTTTTAATTCTTTCCATGTTACTGGTATTACTGACATCCAGAAGAAGCTAAATGCTAACTCATTGTAAGCTGTTTGCGCGCACGACAAAGGGTTAGTCGAAAGGATGTTTCAACCCCTCGAAGTAACGTCGTAAGCAACGCTATAGACAACGTTGCTAATGAAAATGAAGAAACGGAAATTGAATGCGTCACGACATGAAGACGTCGCGCGAACTCAAAACGGTAACCTACTCATCCATAAATGTGTTTCACTTTACGAAACTCACTATTACATCTCAGTAGATCAACGTGTCACTAAATTACTTGAACATTAAAAAGAGTTGTAACTCGTCTCTAGTATGTATCACAAAGTACCTCCTCTATTCCTGTTTCTATTTAAAAGAGATATTCTCATACAGATCCCAGAAATACTATAACTACTAGAAAAAGATACTTCGTATCATGTAATTTATATCTATTAAACGTATGTTTAGAATCTGATAAAATTGATTAACGATATTTATGCATAATTTAATCGTTACATTTTCACCTTGAAAATTTAATTTCTGACTACATTAATAAAACTAGGATATTTGATACTAATTAAGAATAGAAATCCAATAGATAATGAGATTCTCGGATTACAGGGAGAAGTGGATTCTACGTCTTGCCTCTTTTCTGAGACATCTACTAGAGTAGGTATGCAAGAAACGATCGAAAGGGATTTGTGAAGACGTTCATCGGGCAAGCGCGAGAGGATGGGCGCGGCAGTTTCAGCGGAAGAGGCGTAAAAACTCGAGAAGATTCGGGAGTAGCGCTCTGCAAAATATACTCTCGCGAAATTGTCCCGCGGGAGTGACTTCGTCCGAGTCGATTTCGCACGCGTTTAACATCGCACGAACGACGACGGAAAAGTGCCGGCAGGCAGTATTATCTGAGGGGTGCTACGAGAGGCGAGGCAAGGGATGAAGGGGCAACAGGGATCGATAACCGAACAACGGGGAAAATCCCGGTGGAAAACGCGCGGGAAGCGCGGGATACCAATGTTGTCGAGGGGGTGAGATAGACAGACATAAAGGGGAAAGGGAGGGGGAGAGAGAGAGAAAACAAAACTCGCGTCTATCGGCGGGGCACGAAACCAAACTCGATTAAGTTCAAAGTTCGACTTCCGGGGCGAGTTGTAACGGGGTAGGGCATGCAAGATGTTCCGGATGAAATTAGTTATATCGCTTAAGACGGATTCTCGAACGCCCGTTGCCGCAATGCTATCCTTCTTTTTCTTGTATTCACGACCAGAGACACGTGGAATCTCGCGAGGAATCTTTCTCGGGCAGCGCAAAAATTAGCGTAGATAAAGGTATCCGGAGTCTAACTAATCTCTCGTAAGGGCGGCGGCAGGAACGCGGTAAGGTTGGTAAAAAAAAAAAAAAAAAAAAAACATGGTTAACTACCGACGAGCAACGAGGAAAATTCCTGCGGATAGGACGAGTGAGAGTCTGAGGAAGGGCGAGGGGATGGTTGCTCGTGCCTGTGGCAAGCTCTGCGCGAGCAAAGGGCTCGGAATAAAACTCAATTAAGTGTGGCCGAAGTTCAACTCCCGTCAAATCTTAAATAAAAAGGATTTTCCGGGTAAAGTTAATTAGCCCACTTAAGTATTAGAGTATTTTTGCGCCGGTACGCGTAAGACAGATCTTTCGAAGGGAGATAGAAAAAAAAAAAGACGAGTGGCGCGCGCAGGGCGTTAAGGATAATAGATATCCCAGATCGCCCTATTTTAGTTTTCGAAGTGTCGAGAAGAGTAGCGGGAACTTTCCTCCCCGACGAAGTTTCCGACAGGAGAAGAAAAAGATATTGGATACGGCGAAACTTCCGATACGACCGATATAGCTCGACAGCTGAGCTCTGATTAAAATCAATTAAAGCCATTAGCACCCAATATTTAAGTTTCTCGCCCAGTCTTTCGATTCAGTCTCGCGAAATAATGGAAACCAATCGGTATGGCCCTCGCCGCAACGGCGGAATGTTTCCTTTCGGTAAATCTGATTATACGCGATCGAGTAAAACGAAATATTCCGTAAAACGCCGTAAATATCCCGGCCGATACACCGCTATAAACACAAGCATTATACTTCAGCCGCTTACAGACGCGAACTTCTCCCATTCCACTGCTCGACATGGACTGTAATGACCGACGATTTTTATTAAAAGGAAAGGAAAGAGGGAAGGGCTATATAGAAAGAGGGTAAAAAGTGCACGCGGCTGGCCGAACAACGGAAGAAATCCCCCTGGAAAATGCGGGAGTACGTTGTTGCGGTGCTGGTTGAGAGTGAGAGGTGGAGGGAGAGAGACTGGAGGATGGTCGGTACGCTGGAGGGTGTAGCAGCAAAAGTCGCGGCTGCTGCAGTCGAGCGATCGAAGGGCGTGGAACAAAACTCAATTAAGTCCGCCGAACTTCGACTTTCGCGGTAGCGTTACACGAAAAACATTTTCTGGATAAAACGAGTTAGGCCATTCGAGTGCGGATCGCGCACATGCCATCGGCATACCGCCGTCAGGCGTCGAATAAAAAAAAATGCAGGAGCTAAAAAAAAAGGAGAGAGGAAAGGTTACGCGACAAAACACGAGGGAGAAGTATTTTTCGCGCGAGACAAACGAATAGTCGAAAAGCTCTCCCACATATTTCCACCTTTTTTCAAAGAACATAGCAACGAGCGAGAAGGTTCGCTTTCGAACCGTTAAGCCGCTTTAGGTCCGTTAAACCGAATTAAATAGTCGCTGTTGGAAATGGGAGTCGCGCGCGAGTTTCTTTCGCGGCCACGAGCGGAATGTATGTGTTCGTCTTGAAAGGGCACTCTCACGGGTACTCCGGATAAAAATTCAGAAATCAATCGGTAGCGAACGGCGCGATTCGCTTTTTGCGAGTCTCAATGTGTCACGCTTATCGAAAATCGTTCGCCAAACGGCGGACGTCGGCCGGAATTGAAATCCTTTAGCGGGCATGGCCTGTGATATATAACTGACCTACAAGAAAGATATTTGCTCGATGAAAGGAGGGTGGGACGAGAGGGATGAGAGAGACCATTCCTCCCTCTTTCCCCCTCCCCCGTATACACAGCACTGCGCGGAGAGGGAAAATAGCTATACCCACATTTATATCGCTTGTACGTGCTCAAACGCAAAAGTAATCTCTCCTGTCACCTGTCGCTCTTCGGTAAAATACTTGATGAATCCTCGCCCTGTGGAGGCGTTTTTATCGACGTTATCCCGAGGGAGAGCACGTCGGCCTCTCCGTCAGTTTTTTTTTTTTTTTTCACGACGCCCCTACCGCCATCGCCTCCCTCGAAGGTTCCGACCTTCGATTAAAAGCCATTTGAAACGTTCGTGCTACAAAAGTATCGAGAACGGCAAAAAGTATGATAAAAAAAAAAGGATACGAGATAACGGAGGTCCACGAAAGACTACGATCCAAAAAGCACATAAAGGACACGCCACGAAGACGAGAGAACCGCATGGTATCGGTGGATCGTCCTCGAAATGCGATAGTGGAACGTGATAGCCCACACTTTTGTCCGTGATAGTGCGAGCGGAACTCGCACCATTCTTCCGCAAATGAAAAATGTCAGATCGATCGCGACAAATGCCGCGAGACATTCTTTTCTATGTGACATTTAATTAATTCCAAGCGGCTGTCCTTTGCTATTCCCGCGCAAATACATCGTGTTTGAGATTAATCGTTCTTATATAAGCATATTGTTCAGGTATGGCTTTACCAAAGGGGTGACGACGGCATGAACGGAGCTAGCGATGCAAAAAAGAACAGTTTAAATATACGAAATATCCCGTGTAGAAAATTGTTAGGGCTTAAAAAAGGGCCTTACAAGTATACCCTAAAATTAATCGGGGCCTATTAGGGTAGATTACTTGGTCTCTACATGGCATGTAACAAATTGTTTATCAGGCCCCTATAAGGAAAAATTATCAGAGCTCTATAAGGAAAAATTATCAGGGCTTTAATAAAGAAAAATTATCAGGGCTCTATAAGGAAAAATTATCAGGGCCTTATAAGGAAATATTACAAGAATTAATTTTATGTTAATTTGAAACGGTCACCCATCCGCCGAATGCGAATCACCATTCGCGTTGCTTGACCTCTGTAATCGTACGGAAACTGCTACTTCGATGATCCACAAACATTGAACGTTAATGAACGTATAGTTGTGATATATCTGTCAATATATCCTGATAGAAATTTGTGCAATTTAACTGAACATCCAGTCAGTCATATTTTTTTATAGGTATCCATACTGACTTTTAGGGGGTGAAACACCCTTTAAAAAAAAATTGGTTTTTCTCTTTTAGAAAATTTTTTTCTATCTCTTACAGTCTTCCGACGATATTTGCTTCGAAAGACAAAAATTAATTTTTTTCCAAGGAGTGTTTTATCCTTTAAAAGTGCGTATAGGGATATATAAAAAAAATACGTGTCGTTTATTTTAGTCTGAAGAATAACATACTAATATGGCATCCCTATCAAATCCCGATAAGGACCTCATCAGAAATATGTTACATAATGCCATCCTTAACAAATTTCTACACGGGATGTGAGCACAATTACTGACGTATATTTTTGTTAAATAGTTGTCACGAAACCTTGGAAAAAAAAACACAAGCAAACACATTATTTCGGGTTTGTCCTTTTCAAATTTATTTAGAAGCATGAGCACAATATTTTTAACATACTGACAGAGAGGAACGGATTGCGTTATTATACATCTGAAAAATAACATGCTCTGACAGTACAATTTCATACATTTAAATTTGCTGCGCGACAAATTTACCAGCGAATATCAGATTTTAGAGTGAGTGGTGCACGCAGGGCTCGCTTTGCAATAAAATAACGAAATTTTAGCCCAACAGAGGTAAAAATGTGGCCAGAAGCCAAAATTGATATTCCAATAAATCTTCAATGATACAAATGAAATAATAAGATGAAAATGTAATTGTTATTAAATTAGCGAATTTCTTCGAGTCGTCCAAAGTTAGTCTCTTCTAGTTGAGATCTTCATACGTTTCACGTTCTTTAAATGCGTCGAGTAAAAATAGCACAATGGAACGATAATAATAATAATTAAGCGGAGTGTCATTATTTCTAACGAAACTACGGTACTTCATATGTCTCCTCTCAGAGTTTTAGCAGGAAACGTTCAAACGTGCACGACCGTCCGATTAAAAACTCTAACAACTTTGACCTAGAAAGAAATTGCCTCGTTACGATGCCATTAATTCAAAACGGTTTAATTAGTATACCTTTACAGCGGTTCGTCCACGAGTTGCCTTAGTGTTGATTAGACACAAATAAAACACGTTTCAAAATTGTCTGTAAAGCTTATTTAATTCCATTCAAATTGTCGTAAGATTCATTTTACGCGCATTTACGTTGCTTAATGAGAACTCACTTCTCATTTAACGCCTAATAATTGAATCTTAATGACAAATCACTACACGGAGAGAATTTTTTTTCTTAGAGTTTATTCTGAAAATATGATAGTCGTGGGATAACGTTGTATTTCGAAGAATTTTAATGTAAATCTCTCTCATTCATTAATAAAACTACATTAAAATATAAAATAAGTTTAATTAATTTTACTGAAGTGTATGATAAAAATCTTTACAATATTGTATTGTACTAGAACTACCATATTTTCAGGGTAAATATTAAAAGAAAATTTTCTCCGTATATAATTACAATTTTCATAAACTCCATTTAATTAATTAATTTTTTTTTTTAAGAATGCTTGAAAAGTTAGGACAACAAGAGAACGCGAAGAAAATTTTCGTTATAAAAACGTGAGTTTGTTAAATTATTTCTACATGCCAGATTATTTCTATACACAATAGGTTCTTTTTTCGACACGTTATATTGGCGACATTTTCAAGAATGATTGTATTTAATATATCTCGTTCTCTTAGTTTATTCCTGTACAGCAGAAAAAGTTTTGTCAGATATTCTAGTTTATCGGAATGCTACTTTAATCCCAAAGTTGTATACCGCTCAATGTGCAAAGAATATAATCGATCTTCGATGGAGTTATAAAGTATCAAGAAGCGAAGTGCCAAATGTTTATCGCGTATCACTGCTATATGATTCCCAGTTATATCTTTAATGTATGAAAGGAGGACGTGATAGAAGCTAATCGTTATCTATAATTTTAGTGGCGCGCTAAAAGTTCCTCCGAGCGAGCGCGAGCATGATCGATCTTTCGCATTAGCAGTTTATTAAAGAGCGGGAAAGGTACATCTAGTAGCACTTAGATACTTGGCGCACTATCGCCTGCTACTTTTATACTTCGACATTTAATGCATTAAAAAGTCGGTTAATTCGGTTTATTCTTTAACGCGTTGAGTCCCGAAGAGGCTTTAAGGAGTCCATGCATCTCGTGCAAGAATCGTGTTTCTAGTAAAATGAATAAAATTTGCGTGTCAAGCTATATCCTAACAATGTTAAAATTAAAACCAAATAAGTTCACATCATATTTATTGTAATAATAGCTAACGGCACGTGTAAATTATAAATTACATTTATAAACAGAAACATTAACATCGCGATCGAATATTTATATTCTAAATACAGTTTCTAAATCATGTTATATTAATTCCGCTCTTTATTTTTTTCCGCTGTTACTAAATCTCTGTAATTTAAATACGAATGTTATCTGTGTGTTTTTTAAAGATTTCAAATTCGAAAAATTGCACGACCATTTCATGTGGAATGTTCTCACAGTTTCCATTCTCTTTCTCTCTTTCTCTCTCGCTCTCTGTGATACATTTTCTATTCCTTCTCTGGTGAACTTTTTCTATCCATTTAGAACGAGAGTAACTGCATTAATCTCCTCTTTCATTTCGCCGGAGAGATTCCTACCGACTTCTTCATGGAGAAAAAGCAACAGAATGAGAAGTCCCGGTTGTACCGTGAATGCGTTTCCATAAAAATCAAATAACTCTATTTTCAATAAACGACAATTTGCCTCAAAGGAACAGGATTGAAGTCGCGGTTTATTGAGTCTCTCTGTCAATGTTTTGCCGTAATGCCACGTTACGTTCGCGAAGCTCCACGTGTACCTAATGCAAGTTCTGGCGCGATCGATCTTAGCGTATCGCGAGGTAACTTATCGCCACGAACGTTATACGAAACGACCGTAAAGCCGTAATACCGCGTCGCGTAACGAGGTATATACAACGCTGATTTCAACTCATCGTTTCGCGAACGCACGTCTAAAAGATTGACCCCAGATAATCCGTCCACAGTTACGTTCCCGCGATAAGCGTACTTGCTAATTAGCCAAAACGTTACGCGTCCAAGATACGCGATTCCATCGACAAAAGTAGTAAACACGCCATTGGCCGCGAGTTTCGTTAACGTAAATTTAATCTTATGTAGATATAAACGCGTTTCACACGAACATTACTCTGATCGATCGTCCGAAGGTAATCTTAATACTTTTTCATAAATTTGCAACCATTTTTATCAATGCGATTTTTCGCCTGATTGCGTTCAAACGGATCTTCTAGTATCCGTGATACGATAGTTTCATGATAATTTCATGAAAGTAATTTACAATAATATGATTGTAAATACGCGCATTATATGTGGAATTAAATCGTCCCTCTCAATATTGTGTGATTACTCATGGATTATTAAACCGCATGATATAGTTAATCATACAATATTAATAAGCACAATTAATCGTTTATAGATTCTCTGCTCTCGAGATATACATGTAGCAAGATAAACATATATTTTAAACAAAGTGTCTCATAAATTAGCAATACGAATACACAATAAGTAACGAAAAGGCCTTATCAATATAAGTTGAAACTTAACTTACTTACTCTCTAAATCTGAATCAATGGACAATCACTGATATCAGTGCCAAGTATGCCACTGGTAATCAGTGAATTAAATGTAAGATCTCTAACCTAGCTAATCTTTATTGTGTGATCTAACTATAACCTTGTTTAGTGCTTAAATTTAATAAATATGGTATTGGAAGATTGAAATTAACGTGCAAATATCAGTATTTTAATTATATAATGCTCAAATATTCTTCCTTATTTAGTTGAACTTCATTGATTATCAGTGCAAAGTATGCCATTGGGAAATTAGTGATTATCCACTGATTCAGATTTAGAGAGTAAATATTAATACTTAATGAATATTTCGGTATAAATTTATATATACATATCCAGTTCTATAACTGTGCATCAAAATTATCTTCAATTTTTAAACGTAATCTTAAACCGAACTGGAATAGGAATATCACAAAATAAATTATCAAGTAATTTAATAATATTAGTAATACACTAATTAATAATATTATTAATAATATTATTAATACCGATGCTAATAACCATTCTAAAAAGTTATAAATAATTTAATGCTAATAAGTATAAAAAAATAACTAGTTATTGCGACGAAATATTATCAAAGTATCGAATTATAGTTAAAATATCCATCACGGAATGTAAAGAGATCCAAGTTTGAATACTGTCTGAGATTACTTTTCATAATAAATACTTTTCACAATAAATTATTTACAGCTTTCTAAGATGCTTATCAGTATCATATTATATTTATAGCTTTTTAGGATGCTTATTAACATCAATATTATTATCTCAATCAATATTATTATTTCAATTGTTCGACAATTTAATTTGTGATATATTATTATCTCAATTCGGTTTAAAATTGCGTTTAAAGCAGAGTTGGCAAAAGATGTTTTTTTTACTAAACAAAATATTGCGTTTTTCAAACTAAATTTTTAATGCTTCATACATGCTTTAAACAATATTGTAAAAAAACATATTTAAAACATTAAAAACATCGATTAAGCATATTTTGAACAGTTTAAAACATGATTTTTACCAACCTAATTTAGAAACCAAAAATAATTTAACCGAAATATAATTTAAGTATCAAGATCCAGCTCAGATAGATAAGGTTTCGTCTCTCATTACTTATTTATTTCGCGAATCATATAGATCGAAGGGTCAACCACTACTAAAAAAAATATACAGTAATTGGCTAATTATGGCTATACAACTTTACTGCTAGCATTGTTATTGTATTGTTAGTATTGTTTTCCTATGTATTGCCACCTATTGCGCATAATAATATTGCTAAATATTGTTAATATATTATTATATATTACTACGTATTACTAGCATATTGCTATTGCTAGCAATGTCTGTTTTATTACTGTACTAAGATAATAGAATTCATCAATATTTGTAAATAAAGTGATTTTAACTGGTACACAATTGTGATGAAAAATCGTTTAAAGAATATAAAATAATCTGCAAAAGCTCTTTAAACTGTTGTCATTAACGCAAACAAGTTACATATTATATTATTACGTGAAATTGGCCTCATTTAACTCAGTTGCTACGTAACAAAAATAAGATCTCTTTATACCAGAAGATCGCTTTGTTTCAAGTAAAATCCATTTCCGTGCCGTATTTATAATCACCGGTGGAGTAAGTAAAAGGATACGCGCAACCGGAGTGATTATACGCTGACAAAGCCTCCATAGTCGTGTCGGAGTAATGCTACTACCGGTCCGCCTACTCTCCCGAGATTAGCGAACTCTAATTAGCGATCGGATGTTATAATACGAGGAACTCCTAGTCGATCGATCTATCATCCGATTTCCCATTGACGCGACCATCATTAATGTACCAGCGTTCCGTCCCCAAATTTCGTAGTCGCATTTTCGATTCCGATGAGAAATTGACTTGACTTCGCAGCTAATTTCATGTTCGCAGGATTATAAAGCAAACGAATTATTTAGATTAAAATTTTACCAAATATTCCGTTGCAATAGTTAAACTTGTCGTGTGATCTTAAACTGAAAAAAACAGTTTTGCTGAAATATCTAAAATTTTAACCGGATCCAAATCTTAAAATATAATTTTATTACATTATCAAAATAATTATGTAGAACGCTCAAACTGCTTGATAGAATGTCAAAATTTTTTGCAGTATTTCATATCATGCTTGAAATTTCTGTAAAATTATTTTGATGGTTCAACAAAATTATTTTCAGATCTGTACCCGATTAAATTTTCAGATACTTCAGCAAAAATCGTTCTTTCAGTATAAATGTAAAAATATACGTGGACGCAAAAATGGATATGTATTCGTAATGAATACATTGTTTACTCGAGCAATAAGTTTTACCTAGTGACTTTTCTCGCGGGTATGAAATTACGTAGAACCATAAATCTGTCTTTACTGGAATCTTTTATTAAAACGGCTTAACTCGATTCTATTCAGGTTCATTAATTGGATTGGCACTCTGATAGTTGCAGTAAAGTAAAGAAAATTTCTTCGCAAAGGTAAGGCAGGCCCATTAAACGAACGACTTCTCAATGGTCGGATCGCGTTCACGTGCATACAGCCGAAGAAGAAGGAATAAAACGCAATGAAGATACCATCTGTACGTAATTGGACGTATTCTCATGTAAGACGGTTGTAACTAGCAATTTCTGAAAATCTTGAATTCCTTTTTTCTTTTAAAAATACAAACGGAATATTTGCGCTACTATGTCAGAAGGACGCTTCCGTCTGGGAGGATCTCGCGTTTTGATGAAATTCAATAATGAACCACTCGGGAACCGGTGCCTCATCTGTCAGAGACGAATCGCGATTTTGTCGACACCGCGCGCGATGCGCTTTATGCGCGTCACACGCGACGAGATAATATTAGCGACGCGGTTCAGAATAGCCGTAGTTATTCGTCGAGCAAGAGACCCGTCATTTATATCCGCCACTCCATTTGATACCGATGGAAGTACAGGCGGTGTGGCGCGGCGCGGCGCAGCCCGGCGCAGCGCGGCACGACACACAGAGAAGCAGCGGTATAGCGATTATGCATTTGCAAGGAATGCGCGGCTCAATGATGGCCCCCAAGGATAATCCGTCTGCCTGCCTAGACCCTTGAGATTAGCACGGGCGCTAATTAGACGAGACATTACACACGCCGGAGATACGACACTGATAGCAGCGCCTATCGATCGTTACGTTTCGTCAACGGAGGAAGCTGCTGGTGTAACGCCCGTTTCTGAGAGACGATCTCAGAAAAATCGTGAAAATACCTCATGCGAATCTTTCTTTCTTAACTAGCTGTATGAAACGCTCCAAAGTCGTGCACTTTCTTCATATCACAAATAAGTAAGAATTCTCTCGAAAAATTCATGTAACATTATTCTACGAAATGGCGTTATGAAAATGATTTTTTACTCTGAAAAATGCGAAGAACGTTTCACTAAATTTTCCGAGGTATTTATACAAATGTCGTTGTGATACAAAAATACAATAACAAAAATTGTAGCTTGGTTGTTTTTAAAAATAATTAAGATTTAACATTTAAGCCGACATGTCGAATTTTCGTTACAACCATCGGTACCAATCGATGAAAATCAATGATGAAGGAAATTCATTAGTAACACAACATACGCTAATTAAATAGCCCCACCTACTCTACACACGGCGGACGCGCGTTCTACAATAATTACTCAGTCAGATAATTAATCCTCAAATGCCGAAATTCGATGCATTTCCTATACGGACAAATGCGTTGCTGAAGGGAGATCTAAAACGACACAACGCCTCGGGATACGCGGTATCCTCGACACGCTCCTGCAAACGGAACACATAAAGAGCATATTCGCGTGTGTATACGTGTACCTACATAGCGAGTGCTCTAAAGCAACATCATTACATCGTTGCCCGCATATTACCTATTTGACGTTTATATCACCCTTGCTTCGTTATAGATTGTATTAATCGTGTTTGACAGACTTTAATATAATATTTAATTATACCTTAATGTTATATACTAAATTAAATAAATTTAGTATATTATATACAATAATAAATTTATAATAGCTTTTAAAGAAAAACAATCAAAATAATCAGTATCTCAACTATATAATACGAATATTTTCATGTAGTATACTATGTAGATAAACGTCGTGATATACTCTGAGAAAATATCATATACAACTTGACATCTTCGATTAAAATTTTATCTGAAAAACAAGAGAAGGGCAGACAAAGTTTATAACGACCGATAAGCGACCCACATAGATTTTATGCTGTCTACAGGTAAAAGGATAGCTTATAGATATCGCCTATTGTTGTTTACGCGTAAGCACCCGATGTATTATCCAATACTTCGACTTAGTCGGTAAATGAAGAATAAAGATGCTACACGATACCATTCTTCAAAAATATTGACGCCTATACCTGCCGAGTATACTCGTACTCTTGCAGAAAGTTTTGACAGAACCGATATTATAAACTATCGATCTTTTTGGAGTATCGGATAGTATGATTGCTTGTTCTTTGTTTACCGGCTAAGTAAGAGTATCGGATATCGATGTTTCCCGGCATGGCTGAACATGCGACGTGCAGAAAACGCGTGAGGGTGTGCGTAACGCAACGCAGGCGATGATTCGCGGTGTGAGAAGAGAGCGGGTATGATTTGCGAGACAGAACAATTTCCGTTTCGCGGAAACGTGTAACGCGCGCGAAACTTGTACGCAAGTTTCATGGGAGCTGGCGAAAAAGGGTGGGGAGGAAAAAGGCGCCGCACACCTTGAGATTCTGAGAAATGGGTTAAGGAAGCTCCTAGAATCCGCGGAATATAAATCATTTCCGACGGCAGTAATTCGATTCTCGCGAGTCTTCGGAGGATCCTCCGGGGGTGCTTCGCCGCCCCTTTTTTGTCTTATTGCGAGGAGAGGATCGAACGGAGTTACGGACCGCCATTCAGTCTGCATCCATCTCGTTGTAAGGCACAAGACCGCCACCAGCTAACGGAAAGTAGATTCTCCTGATTTATAAGTCGGAGTGACGAGAATCGTGGTGGTGATCATTTAGATGACGACTCGAATGATCCAAACACTGGGAAATGCGGAATACGCGATTCCAGAAAAGAACCGCGTACTGCAGCGATGCCAAGAGCAGAATTAATTGCGAATAACTCATCCTCGCGCGCTTGTTGAAGAATAAATTATTGGAAAAAAGAGATTGTGAAAGAATTATGACTAAATATCCTCTCCAACTTATATCTACTAATAATTTTATTTTCCTAAAGCAGCCCGCATTTTAGATGATCCTTTTATGTTTCTGGAGTTAGCTGTCCTAGATTATAACGAGGCAAAAATAGATTCAATTGCTGCAGCTTCACGTGCAGCTTCAAAGAAGTCGTATTTTTACGCTTCGCTGGAGGCTAAGCTTCCAATGTAGCGTGTCAAACTGTCGTCTTGCAGAATGATTTATGACGTTCCGCGAAAGGTTTGTTACATCGATAGTTTGCACTTCCGCTGATTTTTTTATAATTTTAGAAGCTTCTCGCACGTGCCGTTGTGCAAGCAGCAAAAATATTCAATGAAATTGGAACGGTTATTTTTCTCGAGAGAAAGCGTAACACGATTATTATATAAAAATAAAATCATCTCTTTAAAAATTATAATATTAAAATATCAATTACAGTTGCATTTTTTAATATCAAAACAACTTGCAAATTGCATATTTTGTTACACACATACATAAATCACAAATTAAAATTATAATCTAATAATTTATCAATAACACACGAATAGTATAAATTTGGAACAACGATAAAATGTATAATGAAATTATTTTAACACGCGTCTTTAACATGCATTTAACGCTTGGTAAACTCCAATTAGAAACCTAGGAAACTTGTGATCTAGATCTCTTGTATTTCTAAACAGCGCAAAGTTCGGCAAGTTTCAGTTATCGACTAGTACTATTAACTTCCAAATATCTACCTTTCAACGACATAGTTACGTCACGATAGAATAGTGGCCAGAAATTTCAATTTGCTCCGAGCAACAAAATGAGTTTGGTGCTACAATCGCGATGCAAAATTTCATCGGTCGGAGTGGGAGGGGAAAAAAGAAAAGCGGAAGAACCGTGCTCAAATATATCGCCGTATATGCGCGATATGCGCGATGTATTCCAGCACGCGAATCGCGGTGCTCGTTCGAAGAAACGGAGTGTCGGTCGACTTCCGCTGCAGCGACTCGAAACTTCGTTACGTCGCTTCCGAGTTGCAACGACGCGCTCTCCTGGATTTCCACTCGATTTCCTCCGGTATCCGATCGACTTTCCATCCAAAGAGAGTGAGAAGGGAAAAGGAGAGCAAGAGAGCACAAACTGCCCCTATCCACGAGCCTCTCTACCCTTCATCTCTCCCTCGCGGGGGTAGAGAAAAAAAATTGAGTTTCAACTCGATCCGCGGGGTGAACAAGGACGATTTGTACGCGTAAACCCTTTTATGGCGGGGGCACAATGGCGGGACGGTAACCGATTCGAGAACAAAAGCAAGGGAGCACATTGAAAAGTGAAAAAAAAAAATATAAAAAAAAAAGGACGAGAAAGAAAAAGAAAAAGGCTGATTCGCTAAAGAAGTGCAACAGGCGGCGCGAACACGGACTTTCCCGGAAAAAAATCTGCGATGTTTCTCAATGACGATGCAGCTTTCCGTATTCGCTTCTTAAAACGATGTTACCAGCGCGCGCTGCATTTCATTCGGTGGTAATTACGTTGCGTGCTGCGCAGCGGAGAATAAAACGCTCGCCCGAGGGAAAAATCCGTTTCACGAGAACGGGAAATATGGAAAAATGTTACGTTGTTACGTGTAGCGAATGCGTGGTCGTTCGCTAGCGCGAAAAAAAGTAGCGTATTCGGCCTTTGTAGTCGATCGAATATAGAAAAGATACGGCGAACCAGAGCGTATTTTGCGAACGTGTAATGAGCGCTGACAACGCGCTGTTTGCTCGACTGAAGTTTGACATTAAATGCATTTCAACATACACGTGTAAATATATAATGTTCAATTATGACATAATTTACTCTCGCATCCAATAATTAACGATCACGTTTTACGATTATTAATCACACTTATGTATTTCGTAATTATTTAAAAATGATAGAAACAGAATTTCATTCTTTTTACTTTTACAAATAAAATTCAACGTATCGTGTACAAACAAAGTTCAGCTTATTAAACTTGCAAATAAGAAAAATATAACAGTTTTTTTTCATTCGCATTGACTCAGAAGTGATTTCTTTCCAATACGAATAAAGGCGCGCCGCCTGAAAATCGCTCCATGATGAGTCTAGAGCGTTTACTAACGTTCTGAGGCTTTCAACCGCAAGATGCGCGATCGAGAAATACCAGTCGACACTTTACGTCGCAGGAGGCTGAAGTTTCTTTATCGTCGCACATTCGGCGCACGACTGAATTTTTTCCATTTACTTCCGTGTAACCATGTAAAAAGACGTAAGATTCTTTTACATTGCCATAGCACCGGTAAAGATAAAATTCTCGACGGAAGTAGTCATACAGAATTGTGACGATTTTTATTTGAATGTAAAGTGGTATAATATCGCAGCTCTCTCTCTCTCTCTCTCTCTCTCTCTCTCTCTCTCTCTCCTCTCGCGCACAGAATTTACGTGAAAAAAAAAGAAAACTCGGCAATTAGATATATTACTCACAAAACAAGACATTACCCACTTAAAAGTTATTTTTATTACTCTCTAAATCTGAATCAGTGGATAATCACTGATATCAGTATCAAGTATGCCATTGGTAATCAGTGAATGAAATGTGAAATCCCTATAACCTAACTAATCTTTATAATGTGATCTAACTAACCTCGTTTTAGTGGAAAATTTCAACGGATATGGTACGGGAAGATTGAAATTAACGTGCAAATATCGGTATTTTAATTATAGAATGCTCAAACTTTTTTCCCTTTTTAGTTGAATTTCACTGATTATATCCAGTGTCAGTCAAGTGTGCCACTGGGTAATCAGTGAGTGTCCACTATATAATTCATATTTAGACAGTAAAAAAAAATGGCTCTATTTTTCATCATGTTAAATAATTGATGGTTAATTTCGAGGAAATAGACGTTGTAAATTGCTACCGAGTTGATTTCCGAAACGCAATATTTGATTAGTGCAGCAGTTGTTTACGAGCGAGAATTTTACACGTAATAAACACCGAGGATTCTTACGGGCATCCCGCAGCGAAGTTCCCTGTTTCCTGCTCACGCCTCGGATTCACCGTTTCCTTTCCCTGTAAAGCCGCGAGAGAAAAAGGAGGAATTGCTTCCGAATCGTGTCTAGAGTGTAAAAATAGAGTTAGATAAAAACAGAACCGCCGGGTATCGAGCAACTAGAAATTCGCTTGCCGATTTAACCCCGTCGGCCCATCGAGCAACATACGGCTCGTAAATCGATTTTCTTACGTGATATTTGGGTCACGTGTGACAAACGAGCTAATCTCTTGCTACCCACGGTGAGAACACATCTAACATATTAGAGTAGCCTGTAATAATATAGCCTTTCCTTCCTAAAGAAATGATCTCAAGAAATCTCAAGAAAAAAACAGGGAAACAAATGACTGACAGGAACAGTTTATAAAAGTCAAAAGCTTTTTGTACATTGATCAGTAATAAAAAAAAATATTTCTGTTGATCATTCAAAGCGAAACAGGAAAATGTCAATAATGTTTTAATAAATTTCCAAAAAAAATAAGGCAAGCTGTTGCAAAAAAAAAATTACATAACGAAATAATACTATCTATAATGAAAATATAATTTTACACAAAATTATCATAGACTCTCGCACAGATTATCGGTTCGTTCATACAGTAATATTATGTTCGAACAATGAAAAATTATCAGAACGCGCGCGTCCGACGATTACGAATAACTCGCCGAACACGTGTATCCCGACACAAGAGGGGAGGGGGTTAAATAAACGGGCGCGTTAACCATGGGTCATGGGCGATGGTTTACACGCGTCCATGCACCCTTGCAAACCGCTCGCGAAATCGCGACATGCACGCGACGCATTACGCGAATAGATGTCGGGACTGATGAATGCGCGGAAGATTTATATCGAGCTGGCTGCGGGAAATAAAAGTCTGGGTAAAGTGTCAAATTTTGATTGAACTTATTCACCCACAAATAATGCAAGTATGCGATAAAAGAAGAAATAATAAGAACCGAATGACGAGACAATAAGGGGATTCGACATCAGAATTGATAGAGGTTATTGATAAATTTTGTAAAGATAATAAATCACTGCCAGTGACAAAATTGGTTATAGAATAGAAATTCAATGGATCCTATATCACTAGTGGGAATTATATTCCGTAGAAGTTAATCGTTACACGGAAAAAAAAAAGATATAGTTCACGTAACTAAAAATATTTAGTTGTGAGCAATATAGAAACATCATCCTAGTTGTCTTCATGTGATAGGAATGTGTATGGTTGATATAATTAAGTTACTTTGATGTGTCAACTACATCAATATAGTTAGGCGTGATCTGGTTGTGACAACCAAAACTTGGTTGGGGGATCATTTACTATATGGATAAGTTATATATCCGTATAGTTGCGTCAATTGTGACATTATAAAGCATGATGTATAATAATAAGAATTAGATTATTAATAAGAATTAATTTCTTTTGTTACATCATGCTATAATTAAGTTGCAATTTTAAAAAGCAGAAGCGACTCACCACGCTTACAAAAATATGTATATGTATATGAAATGTCGTCATTGCTGCAACATAACCTAATCTAACTATTGTATTATGGTTCAAGCAACCACATAAATAGTTGTTCCATATTTTACTATTTAATCTGGTTGGCATCACCAGATGGTAGGCCAACCATATCTTTTCCATGAAAACGCAAATGTAAAAATTGAAGATATTCGAAATTTATTCTTCAAGACCTCCTTTCTCTAACGCGAAGGTTTTCGCGCGGTGGAGTTTATCTTCTTTTGACATTAAAAGCATTCAATAGAAACATCATATTTGTGGAAGAAGGATAAACAGTACGTTTAGAAGCGGGAGAAATTGCCACGGTTTATCTTGGAGCAGCGACATCTCGGGGAATAACTCAATCCGAATGTAAAACAGATGGAGCAACAATGCCGCGGGACAACAGTTTAGAATAATCGATCTCTCCCCGATCTCACTGGCACTATCCGAGGATGAAAAAAATCTGACTAACCGTGAGACAGCAAAGACAATACTGCGAAAAAGCTCATTCCGTTGCGGTAGGAAAGCCACGTCGAGAAGTTACTTAAACGTACGAGAAGTTAGGCGCAACGGCTCTCTTACTGCGCTTTCTCGCATTTGTTGCGCTTGTACATCCTCTTACGAAACTTCAGAGCACTCCGTTCGAATTAACGAAACATGTTGCGAGAGTCGAGAGAAAAACTTGCAAAGGAAATCCCGACCGCGTTCTCTCTTTCTTCCTCTCTTACTCTTCTCCATCTTTCTCTTTCTCTTTTTCTCGGCGCACCCCCAAAGAATTCCACGGCTTGGAAATGTAGTTCAATCCAATGATAGTGCTGTTCCCATCCTGAAAACGCACCTCAAGTTTCCTCGTCCGACTAGCGTTAATATTTAGTTGCTATCGTGGCGGTTAGGAAATTAAAAGGAGATTCAAGTTGCGTCTTGTAAATTAATGAACAGACTTTAGAAATAGACTCTCTCATACAAATACTCTTTCTCTTTACATAAAATCAGAGAACTTTTGAATATCATCAAACATAACTCGGCATGGAAAAATACATTCCCTCCGAAAATTCCATTTCAAAATTAGTAAAATTATTTAAAAAGCTATTAAAATTATTCAAATACATTTTTCGATTGTCTACAATATTTGCCAGAATAAAATTAATAAGCTGAAAGCTTATACAATGAGATGACAAATATATATCTAATTAATTTAATTAATTTCAATCTTCTTAAACTGCAAATATTATCACCCGGAATTATTCGAAATATCACCAAAAATGAAATGTAATTATCTTCTCTCATATTCCAAAATTATATAAAAGGTGGCGAATAAATTTTTCGATTATCACAAGCTTTCATTGTTTAAATAACAGTATAGAAAGAGTGTACGGTTATAAATCCTCAAGCGTCTAAAAATTTACGATGGTTGCAGCAACTATTTCCGGCAATTTAGCGTACAACAAGATCACGTGATCATCGTAGCATTTGCTTACTGGCTTATGTTTACAATCGCACTAGCGAGAGTCGAGATCAAATAGCCATGTTTGTCGCTAATATGTGTGATGTGAACACGAAGCCGTGTATTCAAAGGGTCGCAATTCAAATCGACCGGAATGATGGTTAACGTTTACATATGATTTTGGTATGTTCCAAAGAGAGGGAATAATTAGATTTTATTTCTACTGGTATTTTGAGCAAGCATGAATAATAATATTTGCAATTTAAGAAGATTGGCATTAATTAAATTAATTAGACGTATAGTTTATTATTCTCATATTGCACGAGTTGTTTGCTTATTAATTTTTCTCTGAAAAATATAGCAGGATTCTTTTATCGTTCAAAAGTTGTACATTCAACACATAAAAGGAACATTAATACAAATACAATTTAGAAATATGAAAAAGCGTACATGAACGAAGCGAACCTCAAAGCATATTGAAAAAACAAACAAGATATAAAACAAAACCGATGCATTTACACTCGAAAACATTTCTCATGCAAAAACCAAATTTGCCATATAAAAACACACCGATATTACAGCGTTTCATCCTGCATGACATGCAACGTCATATTACACGATTATAGAATAATTGTTTTCTTTTATATATTTTTTTAATAAAATAATTAACAATTCTTGAAATGGCTTCATTACAATAAAAATGAATAATGCAAATAATCAGATAAAGTTTCTACGCGGCACTCTTTCTCTACACTTCATCTCTGAGAATATAGGTGAGGCACTAAAGGACAACCGGCACCAAGGAAAACAGCAAATTGTACGGGAAAATACACCACGGATT
Organism: Trachymyrmex cornetzi; assembly: GCF_001594075.2. Taxonomy (NCBI): domain Eukaryota; kingdom Metazoa; phylum Arthropoda; class Insecta; order Hymenoptera; family Formicidae; genus Trachymyrmex; species Trachymyrmex cornetzi. The sequence continues at coordinate 1,530,157 of NW_017300267.1, forward strand.
TTCTTATGGACGATCAGTAATGCTCGCCGAACCAGTCACGACGAAGAAAAAGAACGTAGACGATATTCGGCGAGGACAAGAAAAGTGCGTGCATACAGCATGCACGGGGCCGTGAATCATCGACGAGCACATGTGCGGAGAGAGAGAGAGAGAGAAGGATATAGGATATTCTGAAATGTCTCCTCGAAGTTTTAAGAAGCAATAAAATCGCCGCTCTATTTGGACAGCTTCGTATTTTCAACAAATAAAATAAATAAATACAACGGCATAAATAAATACAACGTCCATGTGTTTCAAACGTGAGGTTTCCTGAAAATTTAGACAATCATATTCTATTTTATTCTATTTATCGATAATTCGACACCATTTAATTGCTAACTGAACTTTTAACTGTTAATTGAAAGCTTGAGGGTTTAACAAAGTCGTTTAACACAATCTCATTTTTCATTGTTCCTTTCTTATCGGCCACTGTCAAGACTCTCCCTTATGCACACGAGTAAGATGCGATCGTACATATATGTCACTTGCATTATGCAGATTATGTGTTTATGGGTTTGCGCATGTGAACGTCATGTTCAAACATAAGTCGCACGCTTAATACGCAAACCACGCATATACGCGCCAGCATACTACATATTTACACATTCGCCAGTGATATATATCGATACTTATACATTATACTGATATATATCGTTAGGACGTGCAAGCGCGAGTGTCTGCGCCGGCACATAACTTCCTTGGCGCAAGATAAACTATACCGCGCTGAACATACGGAAGGCTATCAACATACCGATGTGCATACGTCCATTATTAAACCGATACATAGTTTCAGTACCTATATATGCCAGTTACATTAACATGCATTATATATTTTACAAGGTGCAACGTACCGTTTATTAATGCACGGGAATGAACGTAATCGCATACGCGATTTATACCTGTTCATCGAATACGACACCTCGTGATATTTATTGCGTTCATTATAATATTCTCGTGCGAATAAATCCCGAATTTCTCAACGACCAGTCGCATGCGGGCATATCGGAAATAATTATTCTTCGTGGTACGTAGAACCGTCGCGTTGCTGCAAGCTTATTGCAGTCTAAATCTCTTTATCGCAAAAATCGCGGCAAATATATTTTACAGCAAATACATTTGTATGGTAGAGTCGCATTCTCGGCATTGCGTCTTCAGGTATGTATCGCCGAAGATAAGTCACGTAAGGATAGACGCACGTGTGTCTGTCTCGTCTTGTCTCAGCTTTCGGAAGAATTCAACACGTGTGGCTTTCATGGTCGAGAAACACCGGAAGGCAACTGGCGCAGAAGAAGGATACGACAGATGGTAGATGCGTTTCGGCTTAAAAAACTCTTACACCCTCGGAAATTACCATTTCCACACGTTTATTAATGTATTTGTACGAAAGCAAAATATATCCACATTATAGCTCAAAATAAACTAAAATTAAAACAGAGCGGAAATGACTTTTTTTATCATTTTCTCACATTTATTCAGGTTAATATATTATTCATTTCACGGACATTATGTAAAATTAACAAGAAGTTTGTGCACAAACTTAACTCTTGACTGCACATTATTCAGATAATTAACCTGAATTATCATCTAGAGATAAAGCTACTCCTCTTCTTAATGTAAAAAATTCTTATAAATTTTATTTGTTCTAAAAGTTTAACAATTATATTTATTAATGGTACGAGATAAAACTTGTTATTTTCTTTTTCAATATATTTTAAAAACATATTCTACGGCACACATGCATATAAATATGTATCTAAATATAAAAAAATCAAATAATTATATATAAAAGAATGATAAAATATGAATTTTTAACGTAATCGTTGCGACATTAAAGTGTTAAATCTCGCACAAATGTTTTGCGAGGAGCAAAAATTTCATTCGTCATGATCGCTTTGATTTCCTGCAGAGAGCAACGTCCAACCGCATCATCAGTATCAACAGCGCGTGCACTTTGCCGGTTGACGTCCCGCACTAAGAAAGCATCCATATAAGAAAGTAACAGCCGGCATACGGACCACGACCAGAGAAAAACGCCATCGTTGAGACGAAGAAGAGAGCGGCGACCGACAGTCTGCGAAGCCACCGGTAAGCCGATATAAGCAGAGTCAATTTCCAGCGAGTGTTCGAGCGGCAGGAAAGGATTTTGCTTGCGCGACGACGAAAAGGCAATATTCCGCTTCAGGACCGTGTGATCGCATCGAGAGTTAGGGGGGGGGGGCAAAGTTATGTCGGTAGGTGGATAGATAAGGTAGAAGATCGCGGGATTGATGTGAACGATGAAAAACGAGAGATGCGGCGCAGAGAGAAACGAGCGCGAGACGACACGTATATAAGCACTACCTTTGTTCTCCGAGACTTATCTAGATACTTTTCAATAAAGTTACTTGGCACCCACCGCGCCTCATCGCCTCATCGCTATCAAAACTTCACCATCGGGGAAACGACGGCGCGAGCCGCGCCGCCTTCCGAGTATAACGAGCTGCGACCGTTTTCGCGAGAGAACTTACCAGCGTTGCTCTCTTCTTCTTTCGTTGGAAAATATTTTCCGAAACGACGCGGAAAAGTTCGATGGTAGATCGTCGCGTCGCGTCGGTGCGAATGGGCGAATGGAGACGCGATTTCGTATTCCACCAGTATTCACGACAATACGGCGCGTGACTTCAGCAAGAAAACGAGCGGCGCCGCGTCGCGTCGTGTGCGGTTTCTCAAACAACGCCGTGGCTATGCTGAATATTTAAAGATTTAATCCTACACGAAGCGGAAGTCCCGCGAGCGCCACCTGAGTTTCCAATCGGCGCGAACAATACTCGCGGCTCGATGTTTGCGAAAATCGTCCGACCTAGCATTGACGACGAAGCATTGAGCCGTAATTTTCGAATCCCGGAGTCAGTAAAATAGGGTAATACGCCGCACCTATCGAAAACTTAATTTAGTAAGTATTGTTTACTATGTTTATAGTAAACGAACTATATCAGTAAAAACTTTGTACTACTATGAAAAAAATATTAGAGAAATCCGAAATATTTATTTTTCATATTAAAAAATAAACGTTCGAAACCTTGTATTTTTGCCGCATATCTCATAGGGGTGGGATATATGGCTACTCATAGAGGGAAAGGGGGTATGTACGGCTCATGAAATATTTACAAATAATGCAAACATGCTTAATAATACAAACATGCTTTACTATTCCACTACACGTATGTATCACGAAATAACCACTAAGTCTTTTACACGTCCTACATTAATCATTTTATGTAGATTATAACTTATGATGGTGTTATTTATTACAGTGACAAATCGATTCAACTCGCAATAAATTCATTAATATTAACAGTAAGAAGCTGAAATCATAACACAATACTAATATAACATAAAGGCATGTAACAGAGTAGTTACGGGAAAATTATCTCCATTCCTTCTATTTTTTTTTCTGACTTCTGCGGCGTAAATCCCAGCGGGGCGTATTTGCCGGAGTTACCCTATATATAGCATGTGTATTAAGTGTTGCAGAAATTTTTCTTATTTTTTATTTATATAAGTATTTTTATATAAATACTTTAATATGAATATATTTTCTTCTATTTTTCTCGGCCAAATTATTTAATTCAATTACACAACAATATCGTTTCAAAATATGTATTTCAAGTAATTCAATATCAGTCTTACAAATATATGAAGAGACAATAAATTATTTGAAAATTTTTAAATTTAAATAGTTGAAAAAACTTCTGCATATATATATATATATACATATCTAACTATATTCTATATATACATATATATATATAACAAGAAATTGGGTTGCCATTGCCCCTTCGATATCACACAGTGTCTACAGAGAGAAAGATTTATTTGGACTCACAACTTCTATTTACGTTTATTTCATTGAATTTAAATTTGGAATAAAAACTATTTAAATCACAAAAATTTAGTTTAAATTTAATCATTTACATTTCTTAATTTAAAGAATCGATTTGATTAACTATTGTAATGACTACATTTATTAAATTTAAGAAATCTCTCTTTTATTTATTAAGTGTTAGAAATTTTGTTCTCTGTTTACATTAGTTTACAACTAATTTGAATGTCCTACATAATAATTTCGATGAAATACGTGTTGAATAAATCGGAAACATTGGACCGAATTAAAATTTTCTTTAATAACTGAAAGAATTTTGTACTGTCTTATATTTCTTTTAATTCTTGACAGAATTTCGTAATTTCTATATGGAAAGGACAGTTTTATTAAAGTATTAAAAAATTTAGCCAAATACAGACGATCTACAAATAATTTTGTTGAATCATCTGTATTTAGCTAAATTTTTTAATACTTTAGTAAAACTGTCCTTTCCATATAGAAATTACGAAATTCTGTCAAAAATGAAAAAAAAATCATAAGACGGTACAAAATTCTTTCAATTATTAAAGAAAATTTTAATTCCATCTAATGCTTTCGATTTATTCAACACGCATTTCAACAGATTCCAGTTAATATTCAAGCGTGAGAGAAAACTTACGTAGTCACTCCAACGGATTAGCTTTTTCAGATAAAACGTACGGAAATTGTATGGAACATTGAGGGGAGCAACGGACTTTATTCGACGCGGTTCGTTACAAACAAACCGTAAGTTGTACGCGAGCGACCGACTCGTCTATTTTATTGTTTTAACGAGAGAACCGCGTACACCATAAATTCCAAATACAATAAAGTCCTCCGCTGGTGAAAATTAACATTTATCCGAATCTCTGATTTTAAACGTTGCATCGCGATTCGCGACATCTTGACCATTGTCGATCACATATTTGACAAACGTGTATTTCGTTTTAACGTCGCGCAGCAGTCGACACGTGTTGTAATGCTGCGGCACAAAACACCATGCGCTCAAAATGTCTGTCGTTAAGCTCTTAATCCCCGCATTAGTCTACAAACGGAGACACATTTATATATACATCGCCTGGCTATTTTTCTGTCAAAATATTTATAGCAATGTGTAAATACCGACCATTCGCGCATCATATTTTCCACAGCTTAACACTGAATGGATATATGTATAAGAACATTAATCAAAGGAAATGCATATCGTATCATATCAAGCGCGAATGCTTTACAAGAGGAAAGATCCCTCTTAATGAAATTTAATTCATCGTTGAAAGTCACCTTAAAGTGAGAATAATTAAAGCGTAATGCGCTCTCATCGAAAACGCTTTGTCTTGCGAGTAATTTGTCTTCTAGAAATATATTTAAAAAAAAAGACTGTATCTTTTATACGAAATATTTTAAATTTGAGATATAATGACAAATTATATCTCAAAAGCACTAATGATCAATGTCTTTCTTTTCGTTAGAACTTTAATATTAAAAATTAAAAATCTCATACATCACAATAATATTGTAACATACTTAAAATTATTATAATTCTCCAGAGACTAATCAACAAAAATTTTAATTTTTAACGCATTTAATCTTTACACTTATTAAAATCGAATGATTTTGAGTCCGATAACATTGTTACTATTTTGCCTAATCACACGATGATTTATGATTCTCAATAAAATTCCAAGTACCACGCAATCTATGAATGCGGTAACTAAGCGCATATTATTTATAAAGCGTTTTATCACTATAATATGCTGCAACGACGCTATAAAATAGCACTAGCGTGCCCCGCCCAGAGAACGTTTTCTGTGAGAGCTCGTTACAAAAAGAATAGCCGTCGTAGCATGAAGTCCCGCTTAATCGCAAAACGGCTCGTCGAAATCTAATCTATCGTCAAAGATAGCCCGATATTAGAATACCGAGCGGCACGGTTCTCGTGCGCTTCATATTTTCCTCGCGACACGCGGCTGTGCAACGTTGAATATTTAAAAATTCTAATCAGGAAGGCGCGCGTATCTTCCCGTGTTTCCAGTATCGATTAACGCGCGCGCTCGACGGTCGACGGAAGAGGGAAAGGAATAATGGCGTCGCATAGTCGTTTCGGTTTTCAGCGGCGTGTCAACGATGAAAATTCGAGCGCCTTCCCCTACAACCTCGATGAAGGAAACGAGAGAAATAAAGGAATAGAAGGGGGAGAGAAAGAGATGATGGTAGGGTAAAGAGGAATGCGGCAACGCATTTGCACCGAGTTACAGATTCGATGCGTCGCATCCTAACCGAGTTCGTTGCAATGCTGTTGCGACACGCAACTCTGGAAATAACCCACCGCGATTTTTCAGCTTCCGTGGACATCTCAATCTATATGGAAATAGTATTGTTATTTAGTTTTTACCCTCTTTTATTTATCTACATCACGGCATGCGAGCCTGCACCAGTCGCTGTTTATCTGTTATCATTTATCCGTGCATCAGTAGCTAACAACGCGTTATCACGGCTCGTTTTATCAAGCCTCATAATGAGGTTCGTGTAAATGGTTAATATACTATCTACGTCGACACCAGAAAAGGACATGAGAAAATTCAAGAAAAATTAACGTGTAAAATTGCTTCAGATATTTATCTATCGGTTTCTTTTTCTCTGAAAAATTATAAACTGAAAATGTAAAGGGAAACAACTCGTTTTTCCCAAAATTCTCTTATGTCAAAAATAAGAGAATGTATAAATTCGCGAGCTCTAATGGCTTTTACATTGTGCCTTGTAACATTTCTTAAAACTTCAATCTGCCAGCTGCAATACGCAGATGTGCACTTTTGCTCCATAGCAGACATGTCGACGGGAATTCGATTAATATTTACAGTTTATGCACGATATGTACATATCCTACGTGTAGCTTTTACGGTATGACAAGCTAAAATAACTCCCTGTTCATCGTTTGATATTAAAGAAAATTTTGCGTGGTACTTCAGAAAAGTGCATTTCGATGTTTTTCGTCCTGGTAAGAGATTCCTCACGTAATGCCGAGCGGTCGCTCGCGGTCTCGTAAAGATGCATCCTCGGGAACTTGTAACGCTGGCCTTATTTGCCTACATTTACATCCCAGTTAAGAGTAACAACTACGCCATGGAGAGAGAACTACCTAGGATCAAAGGCTTGCTCTGGTTATGCTTCCCCGATTTAATTGTTTAAGTTGTTGGATATAATTTTTAAAAAATTACAACACGCTATGTGAATCCATTTTGATAAATTTTAACTCGGAAAAAGAAAAGGATATTTCCATCTAATAAGAAGATTTGCTTTGATATTCGTATCTTAAATATTATAAATTTATAAATATGTGCCAATAAGAGCTTTATTACTGCAATTTTTTTATCTTCAATTATAAAATCAAGTAAAAATTCTATAATATTAATATTAATTATTAATTTCAACATTAATTGCACAAATATAAAATATAATATCGCTACAATTCTTATTTTTATTTTCAATATAAAAATTATCAGTCTAAAAAATATTAGGGTTATATAAAAAATATTAAGAGTATTTCCGTGTTTATACTGTGTTAAATATTACATGAGTATCAAGTAAAAGTCTCAAGACTAGGTCAAATTTAAGAGTCCCTGGGTGTACGATATACAGCTTTCCGTCTAATATATCCTGTGAAGGATGAGACGTCTCGACGACGCCGAGACGCCCACGGAACCCACGCGACAACGCAATGCGCGCACATACATATATATATGCACGTAGTGCTTAGGTGTATCGCTGTTCAGCGTGCAAATATGGACGCGTCTGGAGAGAGCAATAACACTGAATGCGGCGCATACTTGGGTGCATCGATGCTAACATAATAAGCGGACATATCTGCCAAGCGTACGCTGTTATACGTCGGCTATTAGAGTCATTTTATGCAATACGATATGACACGAAGCCTTCTTTATGATCCGTCCAAAATCGATGAAACGGAAACAGAATTATGCATCCATAACATATGTCACGTATACGAGCGGAACAAGAAGGCTAAACCTCTATGGTTTACTACTATAATTTATAAATGAATTTATAAATTTCCATATGTTATAGTTTATAGTTGCGATTGTCAAATAAAAGGAACCTACGCGTTCAGACGTCTTTTTCTCCATCGAGCAGTGTTTATTACGATCATACACGGAAAGAATGAGTTTACTAAAGTACCTAAAAATTTAGCTAGACACAGATCTAGAAATAATTTTATTGGACTATCAAAATTATTATATAGAACACTTTCAAATATAATGAGAAATGCTGTAAAAATTTTGACATTTCAGCAACTTATAACTTGAGCGTCCTATAAAATTATTTTGATAGTCTGATAAAATTTATTTTCTGATCTATATCCAGCTAAATTTTTAGATACTTTAATAAAACAAGTTTTGTATAAGAATAGACTGCGGTTTTCCTGTACGAAAAAAACTATTTTCTGCAGAGTTAAAAAATTTAGCTCTAGATACAGATTTAAAAATAATTTTGAATCAGAAAATAATTATATAAAATGTGCTAGAATGTCAAAGTTTTATGCAGCATTCCTCATAATACTTGAACGTCCTACATAATAATTTTATAAGTCCAATAAAATTATTTTTAAATTTGTAGCTAAATCGTTAAATATTTCAATAAAGTTGTTCTTTCGTATTGTTCCGTGTATGAAAGTGTCACTACAGGTTCAGAAAGAATGAAATAACTTGATGACATATAATGATATCACTCTCTCGTTCTAAAGCATCGAGTTGAAGAGAAACGCTCATCATGTTCAATTCTTTCCGAGAATTGAACACTGCAGATACCAAGCCCAGGAAATGTGCAGTGTATAGGTGTATTCGCGTTGCACTTTTTGCACTCAGCATCTTCATTTCCTCTCTTTTCAACACCCAAATATATATTTATTTTGTTTTAAGTGCCAAAACTTTTGGGGCAATTTTTCAAGCAACGCTAACAAACCTCATATTTATAAAGTCTATAGTAAAGTGACGATAACGTTTAAAACTTTGTTTAGCGAATATATTTGTTCAGGTTGATTCACCCCTGGTATGATAATCGCCACGAGCGAACCGCGTAAATTCGCCTTAACGGCGGCTGTATGCACCCACGTTCTCATTCAGCGCGGTCGGTCTCGCAGTGTGCTTATGCTTATAGCGCATAGCGACGCGGCAGCCGAGCTATTCCATGCTGGCCTAGGCGCTGGCTAAGCACTTCTGTACATACCGAATACATCGGCGAGGAAGGATACCCCGTATAACGCACACCGGAGTGGCGCATGGGAGGTGTGGGTAGAAGGAGCAAAATATTCGGGAAACGGATATCGGACAGAAACGGCGATGTGCAGTAGTCGACAATGGCGCGCGGGCGTGCACGTATCGAATGGCAGAAAGAAGGGGGCAGACACGTCGGCGGAATGCTTAAATCGCGAGGGAGAGGGAGATCGCTCGCGAGAGCAAAAAGCTGAAATGATTGATGCGTCAGAGACCGCGTGCGTCTGTCGGGAGATATTCGGTCTTTTCTCTCTTTTTTTTTTTTCATCTTTTTCACACAACGCAAACGCCTCTTCTGGTTTTTTTTTAAGTGGCTCTTCAGTAAAGTGCCGAAAATTTGGGGTGTCTCACTGAGGCTCACCCAAAATTACAAATATCTGTATAATTTGGAGAAAATATTAAAATTGTATATCTTAATGAAATAGTACGGAACATACGATGGTAAATCAAAAGCTGCATCTTCATCGAACGAAAATAAGATAAGATTATGTTTATTTTTTCGAGGTTAAATTTATATGCAAATTTATGCACGTAAATATCTTTCCAGAGTGGCCGTTGACCTATTACTTTTTTATGATCCCCAAAATCGTAATTTTTTAAACTATTATATTCTTGTTTTGGAAAAAAGTCTATGGTAAGATTTGTGTGCAATTAGTCAAAGAAACGTCTGCGAGCCTTATCTGTCACTAATTGTAAGTTATGGTGAAAGGTTACATTTTCAACTTTTTTTTTCTCTTTTATTTCATCATTAACCTACGTAGAATTTTGCACACGTCAATTTCGGCGGGTCGTCGATTGATTCGTTTGTAGATGCGGGTACGATCCCATATACGCTTTTTTAAGGAACCGAAAATGGTTCCATCTGGCGATTAAGAGAAGTCACCAGTTCGGATTCAGCGTTAAACTGTAGGTCTATCTGACTCCGAGAGTGAATAAATCTACCATTATTAAAAGTGAAGAACAAGCGAGCCTCTGCTCTCCGAAAAGGTTCTAAGGCTTGACACATATAACTTCTGGCACTATGACCTCCAGCAGAGAGGTCTACAACTTCATGATAAAAAAAATTAGACATTTCTACGGTAACTCCATTTACTAAAGAACCACTTTAAACCTGATGATCTCAACCTAATTTTTATTGATTCTTCCTTAATATATATAAAGCTTCTTGTCAAGCATTTTTTAAATCTTCATCTTACCATATTTACGTGATATAATATTTATACTGTTGTTTCTCGAAGCCGATTTACTTTTACGAGATACTGCAGTACAAAAGAGAACAGAATGGAATTTCTTTCTATTGAAGCATTTAGTATGTAATTTAACAGAGACACGTGCAATATTCCAGAAAGCAGACTCCGCCTGAAGGTTCCTGCACATAGCGAATCATTGGTGTAGCCGCGGAATACTAAGCCGTGTACAAAGAGAATGGGAGGCGGCGTTCGTGTGAGCGCGAGGCTGGAATTGCACATCGCGTTTGAAATCACCGCGTGAGCGGGGGAGGAGGGGGGGGGAGGGGAACGAATGAAAGAGAAACCAAACGAAAGCGAATCAAATAGAAAGCACGAACTCTAGTGTAAGAAAAAAAAATCGCGCCAGTACCGTAAATATCATTTCAATATGCAGTAATTAAAATTTTCAATATTCATAAAATTTCGCGATATTCTACCTTGAATTTGTTATCTATTCTGCTTTTCTCTGTTAATTTTCAAAGAATTCGAAAAATTGGATGAAATGTCGAATTTACATAAATAGTTAGAGATAACTACACGTAAGTAAAATCGATTAGAGATCGAATAGAATTTGTTCTTTTCATGTTATAGATTCTTTTGATATTCTCCGTTAATTGTATATGATGTCCATCACTGCAGTGCGCATCAAGCTCGGTGTAATTTTTTACCCCAGATTTTCACAGCAGAAATGAGATGAAAGAAGCGATGCGGTACAAGGGTGAGAGAGGTAGGAAGGGTACACGGACAAAGTTCGATGTGTTCGTAAACGTCACAGACAGCTTGCGTCCGGAAGCGATAAATATGCCGTCACGAGGCACACACGCGTATAACACGCACTTCTTTGGTCACGGCAGTCGACGCGACATGCTCCTCTCGTATAAAGGGCAGGGCAAAGATAATTACGCGATGCAAGGGGAACTCGATGTGAAAGAAGAGAATATATGCGCGTGTGTGCGAGGGAGAGGAGGAGGAGAGCCGTTTTATTGGAAATGCGCATGCCACTGCTGCAACGTTCATCTCGCGAATCGCCTGATGTCAAAACTCTTGACGGCGAGACTGCGCGACTATGAAGAACCGCGAGAATTTCCGACATGAACGAATTTTACAATAGAATAAAATTAACGTACATAGGATTTCTGACAATGGCCAGATTAAAGCAGATCCAAACGCCTCGCAATTTGCATAGGGTAACTGTCCCTATTATAATGTGCCTTTTAGCCAATTTGCTTATTACTGAATTAATTATTAAATATTGTAGCTTTAATTTTATCTGCTTGCAATCAATATCGGTTTTTCAACTATATTTTTCTTTATTTCTGACTATTCTTTTTCTTATATATTTCTTTAATCTAAAAAATGTTAATACTTTATAATGCTTTTGACAAAAATAGAAAACATGTTTTTATCCCTGTTGGTGAATCCTCTAAATGGCGGGTCCTATTAATGTGCCGCCAATTTGTGTGCTTATTTGACTCATTTTAACATATAGTTACTAACAGATAATAAATTTAAGCTAATTGTTTATGTTAATATTACATAAATCATTATTTCAATTATATTTATTTCAAAGTACACTCATAACACAACGTTCTCAGCAATACAAGGCATATTAATAGGAACAAGCTTAAAATCTTGCGGTATTACTGGATTCACATAAATTCCTCATATCTTTCGAAAAATATTTAAAATACTCTAATACTCAAAAAATAAAATATTATCTTCGGTATCGTATTAATAATTTAACTTAACAAAAAAAAATATTTTTTCTTATTTATTTATGCTAGTTTTCTTTACGACTTATCGAAATACAAAAGCACCCTAATAGGGACAGGCACAGTAATTGGGACAGTTACCCTACATGAACATATTTTTAGAGAGAGAGCGAGAGAAGAGAGAAGAGGTCCTCAGTTATAAATCCAAAAACTCGAAAATAGAAAATGTTATTTAGGCAAATTATTCAATAAAACTTTTTTTTTCACATAGTCTAAATTAACTTCTAAGGGTAACTTCGATATATATCTACACACATAACAAAAACTTAATTTATTAAATATTATTTACTGTGTTCAAGGTAAATGAACATATATACCAGTAAAAATAGTGTACTATCTACTGCTATGAAAAAAATATTAGAAATTCTAAATACTTATTTTTCGTATTAAAAAAAGGACTTTTCGAAACCTTTACATTTTTTATGTATATCCCATAACCCGTATGAAGTTGCTCCCAACTTTTGAAACAATTAACTTTCTGTTACTCATCGTTTGCACATATATACACATTTCGAATTGTCGTTTGCACACTTCTGGTAAAAAAGTAATTAAAAAAAAACAATTGAAGAGGCTAATCCCATACTAGCACCCCAACTACAAACAAATTAAGTTTATCTGATCTCAATTCATAGGATTTCGTTTGCACATTCCGAAACAAGTTGATTTTTCATTTACATACTTTTAGTTAAGTGTATAGTTTGAGCACGAACGTGGCATGACAGACAGCGCACTGATCTATCATACCAGAGATCCTGGGTTCGATCCCGGTAGAAACCAAAATCTTTACACTCGTGTTTCTTCTCGGAAAAAGCCGATAACCTTCCTATTCTTGCCCACAGAAACATCTCTCGAAAAATCCGCCATTCGGAACTGGAATTAAAATTACAAGTCCCATATGCTTATGGCAAATGAATAATCAGTGTGCACACCACATGTGAGAGAGATAAACACAGGCCAGGGCCTCTATTCTTGAAAAGTATCGCATACAAAAAATTAAGGAAATGTATAGATGCGTTACATATACTATAGCATTTCTCTAGTTTTTCATATGCGATACTTTTTAAGAATAGGCCTCCAGAGGCCTAACGTAAGAAAAGAAGTAATTAGCAGATAAATGGGGGACTCCCTTCAGATCGCAAAAAGTATATTTTCAGCACGAATTCTAAAGAAACGAGATTGAAACACTATTCGATAGATTTATCTATTAAATGGTGTAATTTCAATTTCGTTTCTTTAGAATTCAAACTGAAACATTTATTTATTGATAACTTTTTAATCAAATGTGTGCAAACAAAAAATCAATTTGTTTCGGAATGTGCAAAGGAAAACCTATCGATTCATGCCATTTTGATCATAGTAATCATTTTATGTGGATTATGATATATGATTGCGTTGCTTACTACATTGACAAATCGATTCACTGACAGTAATTTTATTAATATTAATAGTAGGAAGTTGAAATCATAGCACAAAACTAATATAACAGAATAGTTGCGTAGAAACAAAATTACCCCCACTCCTATTTTTTCTGATTTATGCGACGTAAATCTTCGCGCGGCGTAAATACTGGAGTTACCTCATTGTTTATATGTATACACGTTAGCCTTATAATACGTTCTTTTCTTACTCTCTAAAATTTTTAGAATAAATCTCGTTATGAAGAGTAAAATTTCATTCTTAAAGATTAAAAATTAAGCCATTCTTTTTCAAGACTGGCTCAATTTTCATTCTTTATGCCCAATTTCTTCACTTCCAAATAAGTTGCGGATAACCTTATCTAGGAGATATCTCTTGGATAAAGTTAGCTAGAGGTGAAGAAATTGGGCATTAGAGTAAGATTCCAAAAAATTTAGTAAGTATGTATACTGATAATTGCGACAAATATTATACGCCTCAGTGATCGAATTAGAAAAGACACTCTGGACAGTTAGGAGGTTCCAGGTTTGAATCCTAACTAAGATGATATTTTTCATAAGTTCTTTACAAGATTTTAAGATACAAACAGCATCAGATCGACGACTACACACAATTGTGATATTATTTCAACTTCAGTTTATGAATACGTTTCAAATCCGCACGCAGTTTGTATAATTGAAAGATGTATTTGGAATTTACATATAAAAATACCTATTATTTATAGACAAAATCTATTCTCGATCAATATTGACCCTTTCCTTATTCAATTTATTCATGCGGTAGTCTAACTCAATTTGTTACTGTAAAAAATTCTGATTTTTAAGAAATAACTCTACTTTGAGATAATACAGATAAATTGCATGCAAAGATCTGGACGTTGACTGTATTCCAGTTTATCCGACAATAAACACGGCGGATTAGGACTGCACGTGATTACGGCGACCTTCTTCACCTTTGCTACGAATGGAGAGAGATGCAGATAAGTGCGAAGGGTTAATTACCGAACGTCCGAGAGCGGTCAAGCAGGTCGCTCTCTCGGCCAATTCCGCAACCGCGCGCGCACATCGCCGTCGTCGTAATTCCACAACGGAATTAACGGAATCGCCGGAAGGGAAGAACGGAATAATCTCGGCAATGGCGGCAACGTGCGCCGCGCGAGATAAAGACCGGATCCTTTCTCGTCAGCAGCAAATACGACGGGGAACCCTCTACGGTGATTAAGCCCTGTCCGAAAGTACAACGGCGAGAACCCGTCGGGCTGTTTCGTCAGGGGGTAGTAGGCAGGCAGACGAGGGTGAGGGAGCGAGGGAGAGGAGAGAATTGGTGGAAGAGGGCAGAGACCCCGGGAATGGGGAAAACCGAAATATCGACGAGATAGCCGCCGCCACCACCATCGCCACCGTTCTCCCCCCGTTCTCCCCCGACGTGTGTATAAATGGTGGAAATGCGTGCTCCCCCCATACCATTCTCTTGCCCCTGGCTATTCTTCCCTCTTTCTCTCTCTCTCTTCTTTTCTTTCGTCCCTCCTTTATCTCTCTCTTCTCGCTTCTCACCTATACTTCTTCATCCCTGCCTGCCATTCTCTTAGAAAGACACGGCCATTTCCACCGACGCGTTTCCATATTCTCACTCGATGGTCCCTGGCCGCGCTGTCGATATCCGCACTCGGTTTTCTCGGTACATAAATACGCACACGCTGATATCGAATCTTGTAATTTTCCAAATTGACGTTGTTTTATTTTCACGCTGATTTAACGTTGGATCCAAGAAATTATCGATAATTGCGTTAATCTCGCGATTCCGCATGTAGGTATACCTCGTTCCAACCCCGACTGGAGTTCCGCTTATTTTCACGCTGGTTTAATACAGTTAGAAGAAATTATTGGTAATTGCATTAATTTCGCGTGTTATCTTCTCCACTTATTGTTACATGCTAACATCGGTAATTTATGATGAGGAAGAAGCACCAGGGAGCTTATTTAAATGATATTGGATCGTGGAAATTTTGCATCGCACGGACGTGCGCAAATTGTGGAAATACGAATACTGCCGTCTCACTTGCACGGCGGCGATCTCTCCTCTCTATGTGAAAGACACGGTCTTTCCGACTATCGCCTTCCCTACACTCTCTTCCCAACGACCCTTCCAATGTTCCAAGCACTCTTTATCGATTTTTGAATTCACCCGCACGGAATATCCTATAAACGGGTACATGGTAATCCACGACCTGAGCTCAAACACCGTGAATAATATCTTAATGCTTGGACGTCTTCCGAGGGAGCAGAAGCATGTTCGAAAATGTCTTTTACGATCTCATATAAGGTGTACGTTAAAATCGTTACGTAAAAATAGCCAAACTATTGCGCAATTTCGCAATCTCCTTTACTTTGTAAATTTGTAACTTGAATGAAAAAATGTATAACTTGCTTTTAATATATCTATTTAATCTCAACGTTAAAATTCAGTAGACGTGTGGTTTAAATTATAAAAAAAAAAACGCAATATGACTATACAAGATAATTTAATATAATTATTGAATAGTTATACACACAATATGTATCTTAAATCGCATAATTTCAATAAAAATACGAATTAATAATAACATTGTACTAAAAAGTTAATCAATTCCTTTAGAAGATTAAACTTTATTTATTATGCTGAAAAGAGAGGAGAAAACCCCATTTCCTCTTACGGTTTGTGAAGGAACAAACGAAAAACCGATTTTCACTGTTTCGAAAATCGTCTCTTGGCATGTAGCGAATGCGCTACTTTCCTTCCGCTACGATATCCTTTATTTCTCGTTTGCTTCCTTGCTTCGCTCCCAATATATTTCGCTCGAGTATGCCTTCCGATATTCCCGGTGCCCTTTATCGATTTTCGAGCGCTCGCCTTGCTCTATCTTTGCTGCCGCTCGCTTTATCGATTTTCGTGTTTACGTACGCGACGCGCCGCGAACTGTAAATCCGCGTGTATCATGATCCACGATCTAAGAACACGATAAATCTTATTACGTGTTCCGGGACTTCGTTTCTGTCTTTTATCGTGCTGTAGTAGCGTGCACACTTCTCGCCTCGCCTCGCGTCGAGATCGAGCCTGGCCCATCCAAGAATGCTTTTGTGTATCATTGTTGTGTGCGAAGATCGTATCGGGCACCTTTTATTTTCCCATTTTCTTCTTCATCTTTGCAATCGCCACTTCACCAAACACCGAAACGGTTCCGAGAAAGCGATTTTTAAACTCTGTATTCTCGTAGTAAATTTAATGATAAATATGAGATTCCTTTCTAGGACAAATATATGCTTGTATTTTAAATGAAATTAATAATAACATGATAACTGTTGGATTAGAATATTTCTCGATAATTCTGTATATCCTGAAATTAGATGGAAGGTTTTTGCTAAAGAATTCAAAAAATTAGGTAAATATAGATCCGAAAATAATTTTCTTGGACCATCGAGATAATTATGTAGGACACTCCAGCATAATATTGCAAAAAATTAACATTCCAGAAAGTAGCTTGAGTGTCTTACCATAATTATTTTATCCAATAAAATTACTTTCAGATCTATGTGATCTAGCTAAATTTTTAAATAGCAAAACTGTTCTTTCTGTGCGTGACTGCAATCATTATACTTTTATCAAAATTGAAATAAAAATAATATTTTTTCTTTTTATAATATAACTATAAGTTCCTTAAAAGGCTAATTCGTTTTTATCTTGCAATTAATCTTTCTACAGCGTCTTGACGAAATTTCTCACAACGATTTTATCGATTTTAACATTTATCTAGACTGTTATAAATTCATCGTAGGTCCGCAATCCAACATGGCGCCATGCGATAAATCGTGCTACGTGCAATGCAATTTTTTATTTCCATCTTTATCGCGTGCCAATTCCTCGTGCAGCCGCCGTTGCTTTGTAAATCATCACTCGGTTTGCGCACACCTATCCATATTCGGACTCGCTCTTATTTCGATATCTCTTTTCTCCTCCATTAAGTACCGTTATATCAAACCTCGATCCAACTATAAATCTTCTCAATTTTAATCAGGCATTTT
Source organism: Trachymyrmex cornetzi (assembly GCF_001594075.2). Classification (NCBI taxonomy): domain Eukaryota; kingdom Metazoa; phylum Arthropoda; class Insecta; order Hymenoptera; family Formicidae; genus Trachymyrmex; species Trachymyrmex cornetzi. The sequence continues at coordinate 1,547,836 of NW_017300267.1, forward strand.
TAATAATTGAGATACATATTTGTGTGTTATTAGAATATTATTCATTAAAAAAGATCATTATAATAAGATTATTTTCACAACATTATATTATAATTGCATGTAATTTTGGTTATTTAATTCCATTTTATTTTCTCTTTGAATTTCCTATATATTTCCAATGTATTCGTCCGTTTTACTTTTGTATAAGCTTATATTAATAATAACACATTTCCTGATTTTTCATCACCATTATTTATTTAATATTTATGTAGTATTTTACGTTGTATCTAAATAAATTAATCATATCTCTTCAAACCTTTTAAATACAATCAAATAATGTCCTTTGTTTCCGTATCTTGTAAACAAATCTTCTTGATATTCACAAACAGAGATATAATTCGAAAAAAATACATCTCTCTCTCTGCTCTTTACCCCTATATCCCGTAATTTACATTACGAGCAATACCGATTGAATCGTGATGCGCGCCATTTTCAACCCGCGCCCCTTTCTACATCGCAGGTTTCCGTCATCCAACCTAGGATGACGTCCCATCATAGATCACGCGAGATCCTTTATCCGTCCGAGTATTTACCCGCCAAGCTGGAAATCCATACGCATCGCGATCCACGATGTGGCGGCGCGATAAATCGTCACGCCGCACCGCATACTTTTTGTCTCTGTCTTCCCGTCGCTTGCGTTTTCCCTGTCTCTTTCCCTCTCTCGAGGGAAACGCCGCGCCGCGGTGATGGTGCAGCGCCTCTCCTCCGATGCTTTGTAAATCGTAGTCTGTTTGCAGCGTGTCGCTCTTCCGCCCTCGCGCCGGTCCTTTGCATTCTCTTGTCTTCAGCCTCGGTTCCGCGCGCCCGCCGCTTTCTCTCTGTGTAAAGTTCGCGGTCGTAACTTCGTTCGTACGCGAGGAAGCAAATGTTATTTACGAGCAAAGTCGTCGTCCTCGTCGTCCTCGTCGTCCTCGTCGTCCTCGTCGTCCTCGCCGTCCTCGCCGCCATCGTCGTCGTCGTCGTCGTCGTCGTCGTCGTCGTCGTCGTCGTCGTCGTTGTCGTTGTCGTAGACGGGCGAGACGCGGCCTCCGTAGGATTCCGATTGCAATTCCCTCTGTTCCAATCAAACTCCTATTTTCCGCGGGGGACTCTTGGCATGCGACGATAATGGAAGCAGGGTGAGACGCGGAAAGGGAATGAATCGGAGAATCGAGCGAGCTAATGGACGAGGACGGAAACGGCGCAACTATCGCGCAATATTTTTTTTTCTCTACGCGCGACGATTCGATTTTTCGAATCGTAACGATACGACGTTATGGCCGAAAGTTCTAATCGACTCCTCTCTCTCTCTCTCTCTCTTTTTCTGCTACATCCGTTGAGAGGGGGAGAGGAGGTGGAAAAAGGTGAAAAATCCTGCTTTTTTAAAAGCTGTGAGACATCAGCGTGTCCAACGTGAGTGATGAACTCGAAACCGAGGAACGGGAAGTACGGGAAATGTTTTCCCGTGACGTAAACTGGAAAAAGTTAGCGCGAGTTTTCGGCAACGAGAATTAGTTTATTCACGAGCAGTAATAAATTGTTGGGCACACGGGGAATAAAATCGAAGCACCGCGCGGCGCGGCGTCGGCGTCGGCGTCGGCGTCGTCGGCGGTTGAAAATCGCAAGAGTCCGTGCGTCGCCCGCCGTGTTTTCGCGCGTCGCGCATTCGTGCGTAATCGAATCATGGTACTACTATCCGCAGCGCGATCGATCCGGCGTTGTATCTGGAAGTAAAATTTCGGGTTCTTTAAATCAGTGAATTTTATTGCTGCCGGCACTCTTTATCGAACTTCGACGCTCGTAGGCCCGTGAAACGTCCGCATTGCGGTTACGTGGGCTTTTCCAGCGCTTTTTCACCGTCCGGCACCCACTAAAGTCGCACGACGCAAAAAGTGAACCCTTTAAATCTCAATGCTTTATACATCGAACTGAATGGTCTGCGTCTCGTAGAGTTTCCAAAGCTTTTAGTTTGATTGAAAATGACCGGCATCCGTGGCGCAAAAAAAAAATATGCGATCTCGCGTAAATAATTTCCAAAAAGAAAATTGTTGCCAAACTGTCGATATAATAAAATATTTAATCTCGTATTTGACGTTGTTGTTTGTTATCGGGTATTGTGAAAACATACTTTCAAAAAGAATAATCAAACTCGTAATCTTCTTCTGGATTTCAAATTTCCTTTTAGCGAAGCGTATATGTGAGACGTACGAGAAACTTTCGTCTCGTGAAAGAGCAGTATGACGCAGCTACTTTTTACAAGAGCACGATCGTCATACTCTTAACATTATCCATCACGCAAATGAAGTATATACGCATTGCGGTCAGATGCGCTTTTTAATCCTCGCGTGAGAGCACGCTCTGTAACACATTGGTGTGCAGTTCGCCACACCGCAACCAGTAAACATCAAACTTGTGTGCTTATAACTACTAGCGGGTGTTGTCTTATGTACATAGTGCGACTGAGACAAAACGGAAAATAGAGACGGAGACACAGAGAGAGATGCAGTTAAAGAGAAGCAGAGAGCGAGAATGAAGCGGGCGGAGGTTGAGAGGAGGCAAAACATGATATTAGATTCGGATCTGGTCTATGCATGCACAACATATATGTATGCACGACGGAAGATCGCGGCGTTAAGCGCGAGCGGAACGCTCGGTACGTCCCTGGAATTGCATCCATTTTCGGGAGACCTCAGCCTCTCCTCTGATAAGCAATATACGCCGCGCCTACGTTGCCACAAAGTTATATACGGTGTGTGCCGAGTTATCGGGATGAGTGGGCGACCGTGAAAATCAAAGCCGCAGGTCGAGACGGCTTACTGGAGCGCGAGAATTCGCCAAGATCTTCGTTCCATGCGGTACGATAAATCAATAAACTCAGGGATAAGTAACTTCAAACTGACGTCACCCCTCTCTCACTCTCTCTCTCTCTCTCTTTCTCTTGACGTCCGACATTTCGCGACATTATCAGATCCCTCCGTTGCAGTATCGACAAGCTGAAATCTCGTTCCGGTAAAATCTTGACTGATATGTGAACCGTTTATTTTGAAAGCGGAGTAAGCCCCACTTCTCTCTCTCTCAAGTATTAAATTTCGCGGAAATGTGGATATATATAGACTGATACGAAAATCAACTTAAATTGCACTCAGCTTAAACATCTCATATATAAATATTTCATTCATCTGTCAGATACAATAGACTGTGTTTTCGTAGAGAGAAATATATATCTAGGATATATTTATATGTATTGCATTTTAACAGATACGTCTCATAAAACTTGTATAATTTATTCTCAAAAGAAATATATATCTTTACATAAATCTCATTTATATTAATAGAAAACGTAGTCACGTATACAATCTCGTAAAATAGAATTATATTATTCTTATCAACGTTGCAATAAAAGTGATTTCATGCTTCAAATTCTTACACAGTTCTACATTGCTATTTCAAACTCAACACTCACGCAACTCATGATCCGAAAATAGATTTCAGCAAGGATGCAGTTCTTGGCCGGACGAAATGGCGTGCATTTCAGAACCGATCGTTATACGGTCAAGGGCAATTAAAGACCGACGATTTCAAACAGGTGTGTGTATATAAAATATTTATAATGAAACTAACTTTATTTATAATAGTAGAAACGTGCTATTGTGGCGACTAACAAATCACAATTTTTATTAAAATGGATTCTAATAAATAAATTTAGACCCGACGATTTCAAACAGGTGTGTATATATAAAATATTTATAAAAATAAAAACGTGCTATTGTAGCGACTAACAAATCACAATTTTTTAAATGGATTCTAATAAATAAATTTATATAATAAATAAACAGATGATAAAAATATGCACAGTTTATTGCATCGTAAGTTGCACAACTTCAATTTAGATCAATTTGATTACGAACCAACGGTTTTAATAAAGAACGTGACGAGCTTTTGTACATCTTTAACGATATGATTGCGCTTTCACTACGTTTTTCTCTCTCTCTTTTACTTTCTTATTCCTCTTCTCCTTTTTTCCCTTGCACCCTTCCCACTCTTTGTGGTGAACAAAGTTTTTCTCCCGAGGAGAAGTATTTTCCCTGGGAGTCGGGTAATGTCTCGCGTATTTTCACGGACAGTTCGAGGTGACCCAATGCGAGAAACTCAAATCGCTTTTTATGAACGACGCAAATGACTCCGCTCGTAAATGGCGGTGGTGTGAAAAAAAGTTCGTCCCTGCGATAAGGCTTTTTTTCTATCATTTTTTTTTGCCGGCGGGCGCAATACATCGCTGCATTCGCGTGCTTTTTTTTTTTTCAACTCTATAACGTGACGATAGAAACTCGCAGGGCCGTTGAACTTTGAACACTACAGAAGGTGCCCATAAAATAACAGATTCGTACGATTCGTACAGTTTTGATTCAAATACTTTTAATTGATATGTGTTTGCATGTTCATATACGTACACGTGTGTATTTCAAAAAAAAGATTTCAAGTATAAAATAGTTTATATACGATATTTTTTATTTTTTTTATTTTATTCAGTTTTTAAAATTCGACTCGTTTTAAAAGAACAGTATTTAAACAAGTTGTATCGAGATACGTTAAAATTATAATATGTATGTTATTAAAAAACGTGCACGTGAATCACGAGGGATGACATTTTCCGTTTCATCAACTTCTAATTTACACGCTCCGTAAGTTTCCGTGGTTCTCCGATTACCATGTTAAAGATGTGACAACCTAGGGTCCTAGCGAACAAAGTTCCACTTCTAATAACAGAAATTTTCAGAGAATCGGTTAACGTCTCTGGCATTTCCACGGATGAATCGGACGAGCCGATGTAAAAGAAAAAGAGAAAGGGAAAGAGGAAGGTAGAGAGAGAGAGAGAGAGAGAGAGAGAGAGACGCCAGAATCAGTTTTTACGAACGAAGCAAATGACTGCGCTCGTAAATGGCGCGGCTGTGGAAAAAGGGTTATTTCCGCGATAAAGTTCTTTTTTCTAATTATTTCTTTTAGCGTGTTACATCACCGACCGTTTCCGCGCGCGACGAGCATCCATTTTTACCTATATGGCGAAAGTTCGCCGTGGATACCGTAACATTTAAACCCTGTCGATAGTCCGACCCTGGTATACCAATTTCTAACTTGGCGCGTTTTCTTTTAACTCCCAACGGGTAGCTCAATAACGGTGTTGGAGAGAGGGGATGTCGACAACTACGAAACAAACTTACAGAGCGAGGCGCGTCCTGACGAACTTAGGATATCGCAGGATCTTAAGAATGCGGGTCTGATTACTTTCTTTCCAGCTACAAATTATTTCAACTGTCTCTTCGCGCCGGTCTACGAAAACTTTGCAGAAATCGATGTTTCAAACATCCAGTCTAGACATTCAACTATTTAACACCGAGTTTAAGTGATTATATTTAAAAATATATTACGTATATATCGCACGTATGTATGTACATACAATAAAAGCTAATGGACGAAAATCAATTGCGCTCGTAACATTTAAAATCCATGCGAAACTGTATTATCCAAGATAGGAAAAATCAAATGTTACATTTTAACGTTTATTCGATAATTTTTCAGGAAGAGTAAAGTGAGATCGAGCGTAACGTATTTTCGCAAGCGAATTCTGGACGCGAATAATAATATTTCTCCGGTCGGGAGGGCGCGAAGGGGCGAGCAACGATGCCGAAACTATACGGTTAGAAATCCTGAGAAAAACTTGGGACAGGTTCGGTCCACGCGCGCGTGTCTGTGTTGGGCGTATCAAAAAAACGTCGTCGGTCCGCGACGGACGGGAAGAGAGTGAGGAAACGGATGTACGGACGAACGAACGGACGGACGGTTTAAAGAACGCCCACGTTCCTCCCCTTTGTTCGCCAAGATCGCGTTATCGGCCGGCAAAATATTGTTATCGCAGCGCACGACGACGGTGAATCACCGATGCGAGAGCACAAAGGCCCGGCCTGGCCGTCGAGCGAAAGGAGGGACCGATAACGATTGACCGACCGGCAAAACGTATCGAGGCATTGACGCGGCGAGAGAAGTAAGAGGACCGAGAAAGCGAGACAAAGGAGAGAGAGAGAACTGAGTGCGGCGACGGATGTTGCTGCATACGAAGGATGCATTATGGGATTACGACGTGAATGGCCGTCTCGAAGTTTGCTAGGCGTAACCGAAGTTAACCCCCGCGCGAGGAGGAGTATGCGGTGCGAATGGAAAAGTGACGCTACGTCCACGGGGTGCTCGGGAAATTCGCAACGATACACCCTCGCCGCTCGTCGAAACTTGTACGACTTGGGAGCGGACGAGCGGATGCGGATGTACTGAGTGTACTTGAAAAGTTGGCGAATTTCGAGTCGATTTTTCCTCGGCGAAAGTTTGATTGGTCGCCATCTCGTTTCGCTAAACTTTTTAATTTTCAATATTACATATCTTGCAAACTAGAACTTGGATTAAAATTCTGATACAGCTTGAGTTCACTTTGGATTAACTAAAGAATAAAGTTTCCAACGTCTATTTACCCGCGTTAATCTAGCCAAGTGATCTAAAATGTGTTCAATTATTTATTATTAACAAGACAGACCCTGCAAATAGCACGAATGAAATAATTCCGTTTACATATTATTCGTTCTTCTTGGATCTCTCTCTCCCTCTCTCTCTGATAATCTGATATATACGATCCCGAGCACACGTACGCCGTGACTTCTGAGACACGTTGTGTAGAGAGAAGGTGGCAAAGGAATCGCACGGTGTTTGATCGGCGCGCGGAGTGCGGCTAGGCACTTTCTATTCAGAAATCGCGAAACGGAAACGTCGAGTGCCATTCCTCGGGCCGAAGGTAGCGGGGACGATGGAAATGAAACGAACAGCGGCAGGCAGCGAGCGATATTTTATCTGATTTTATTTATGTCGCGCGTCAGCAACGGTATCCAATTTTCCCCTGAAAAATCGGTAAAGCGCTGTTTCCGTAAGGCGAAGGGACTGATACATCATCCTCCCGATAATAAACAGCACGATATTTCCAATTTTCGGCGTATACATACGTACAAGTTCGCGCCGACGTGATGCGATATTTGCGAGGCGTGCGAAATATATATATATGGGAGGGAACGACAGAGAGGAGGGGAAAAAAAGAATCCCGTCGCACCGAATCGTGCAAAAGCTACGCGTACGACGACGGTTCTTACAAATCCGACGCGCCGCCGCTCGTGAAACTTACATGCCGTCGCCGTCGCCGGCGACGAAAAATAAATAAAAAAAAATAACGCGCCTGGCTACATTTTCACCGGCGCGCTTGCATTATGTAATTCTCAGCGCGACGACGAACCTCGCGACGGACACCTTGTATGCATTCTGCGTGTACACGCCGCGCGATTTCACGCAGCTCCTGAATGTCACGGCGCCGACGTCGCTAAACGGCAACGGTACGATGGATTTCCGTTTCCATTATAATCCTCGAAAATGCGCACACGCCGACTGGTTAATATCCCGCTTCGACAATGGAACGCGAACGATCATCCACTCTTCCGTTCGACATTTCGCGAATCATGTACACGGTTGTTCGCGCACAACGAAAAAAATGAAAAATAAAATTAATTCATTTTTCTAAAGACCATGTATATCCGGTTGTCGCGTTCTATGAGTTTAATTAACCGTTTTAGGTAGGTAGATGGTTTTAACCCTGCGGCAACAGGGAATTTTAAACTTTTCCGCCAGCAATAGGGGTCTTTGAGAAACGGAGCAAATTTTTTATGGTTTCGGATTATATAAAAATCTGAAAAAATTCTGGTATAGTCATCAAAGCTTTAGCAACGAGTTTTTACCATCATAGAAGTCGGATTGTATTTAGAGATTTAAATTTATCTATCAGAATTCACGATCAAAATATCGATGTTGCCTTTAAAAATCCCAGTTTTCAGCGGAGGATTAAAGGTGTGCAAGTTGATAGATGAGTGCTAAAAACAATACTAAAAAAATTTTATAGTAAATTTTGTAGTTATATTTTTTACAGTTATTATGTTAGTTGTTATATAGGCATAATGTACGTATTAAGACAAAAACCTTTAAAGCCAAAAATTTTAATCGTACAAATTATTTTACAAAATTCCCTAATTTATCCCAGATTTCCAATTATATGGTAAAACCCTGGTAAATTCTTAATAGAATTAATAGACATAAAAGAACGTAAAAATAACGAACTTTAAGACTTCTGGGTATCTGAACAATTATACTTCTTCCTTTTTTTCAGAACAAGGTTTTAAAAAAAATTATACCTAGGGGAACCACCTCACTTCCACTTAAGGGTTAAGTAAATGTTCTTTTTAACAAAAAAACCCAGAGACAACGATTCAACAAGACAGGTAATTAGCGTCGTGATGCATTGTTTTACATCACCCTGTTACTCATCCGGAATTTAATTTTCCATACATTGATACAAATTTCGTGCTCGGTACGCCAGCGTGCCTAGTTGAGTACGTTCTAGACAGGACCACGTCCGAGAGTTAATATCCATTGGCACACACACACACGTGCACGCATACACACGTACGTTGGCGAGCTGGAAGCTGCCTTGCGGCGCACCTTGGCCTCAAAATCAATACGGCCCTGCATCGCACGGCGCCCGTTATTAAAGACGCTCTGCGGCCTAGGATCGGGGGGGGGGGTACACCGTGGATGGCGCGTTGATAAATATTCCGTAGATGCGCCCGGGACAATCGTGGGGTAACGCCGGGATTGTGAAGCTCCAATGAGACGACCGTAGACGACGCTTTTGTTCGGCCCGAGCACGTACCGTGTATTAGTATTACATAGAAAAGAATCGCAATGACCGAGAGAAAAATCGAAAAAGCCGCGCTCTCGTTTCTAGGAATGCTCTTAAGCCGTATCATCATTGCTGTTCCATTTAGGACACAGAAAACGTTAACGTGATTGCAACGTCTGTCTGTATACATACGAAATTTAAGCGAAAGCATTCAGCGTCATTCTTTTTAACAACGCGACGCTATAAACGTTAAAAAATCTTCTCGATAAAAGAGATACGTAAGTACTGCACTCTCTAAAACTTATAAAATGAATTGTCACTCGCAATTTAAAATGAATTGTCACTCCAAAAAAAAGAATGAAATCTCTAGATTGAAAATTGAGCCACTTTTCAAGATTGGCTCAATTTTCGCTCTTTAAAAATGAGATTTCACTCGAAAGAATTTACATGCAGAGTATATAAAGTATACATAAGTTATAAGTATTCATATCTTAAATGAAAATATGACGTTATAATAACGATCCATATTACATGTGGAATTACGTGGAACTTGAGTGTCAATATTGTTCTTTGGCTGTTCCGCGAGAAACCGCGTCTGCTAAAGAAAACTACTTTTCAGTATTCTGCGAAATTATCGAATGCTTAGTGCAGACAATATGAAAACTACATTAAGCAACAATCGTAATAGTGGTAGTTCTATAGTCGACAATTAGTGAACTAAATAGAATAGCAACTAATTTAGTTACACGGCTTCATTTGTCGTCGACTGTGGTAAAGTTGACCTCGCACTACCGTGTCGAACTTCGCTTACAACAATCATTTTAACGATCTAATTGTTTACATTATTGGTCGTAAACAATAGTTCTATTATATAATGCAAATTACGGATTACATAAACGAAATTTCCTACGCATTGTTGAACCGAGGACATATCGCGAATTTTTTAGCTAATTGATAAAAATGCGAATCTACGGGAACACACACACGGCACTTTTTCTGCGTCTTCACGCTTATCGATTTTCACTTCGTTACCTTCCATAATTATTCGCAACATCTGCGACGTCGTTTAATAATTTCACGCGTCATTCTATCCCGAGATCAACGAAAACAAAACGGGGCAACTTTTCGATAAGTAATGGACTTTCGAGTTCGAATCCCGATTATAAAGCAGCGAACATAAGGTGGCAAACTAATTTTCCGATAAAAGCAGGTGAAGTGAGTTCTTCGGCGACTTTATTACGCAAACAACGAGGCACAATGGGGATTGTCAAAAGCGTACGTCTACCGTACGTCTTGCGAGCGATCGTCACGTATAGCCGCATAATAACTTATTTGATCAGAGATGTCAGCGCTTTGTGTACCTAAATTGTAATCTAGGATAACTTTCGGCTTTGTCGACGGGCGCGTCCCCTGTCTATCGGTTTTCCCAGTTTCCGCAGTTTCCACGGCAGCGAGTCGGCGATATTAACACGTTTATCGTGCCATTTCATTGCAGTTACGTCCTCCAGCTGCCTGTTAATTCGCCCCTTTTCATCCGTGTCCTCCTCTCAGCCATTCGGCCGCATTCTTAATGCTCATTCATTGTGGTATCACGATACGAAATGGAGACACTTACTCGCGTTAATAGCGTCGCATTATATCAAGATCAGTGAATATAGCATTATTGCCACGTGCAAAACGGATCAGAGTTGAAAGTTCGCCAGTTTGGCGGAACTAATAATAGCATCAGAATGAAGTCCTATGTCTACTTCCCATGTCTAAATGAATTCACAATATTTATGGTTTCTAACGTTTCAAAAAATATTGTAAGCAACGTGGAAGATGAGATAAACGTCTCAATGATCGGACCTTAAAACTTTATTTGTTTATTCACTGTTGGAAAAAAATGTGTAAAATTTAACATAATCGCATGTTCCAAACGGTCCACTCAAATTTTTAGGTTAATGTAACACAAAATGAATATGTTAGAAGGTTACACAAATATTATGTAAAAGAATAAATATAAAAAGGTAATGTTGACACAGTTTATAAACAAACCGTGAAAGCATATTTTTTTCAGTAAAATTAGCATTTATGATATGTTAAATTAACTCATATTTTATTCATCTTATAATTTACGTTTTAAAACAGTTTATTTTTATGCTATTTGTTTACTTACTCATAAATTGTTATTTTGACATTAAGAAATGTTAAATACCAATTTTAACACAAAAATCTTTAAATAAAATAATCACATTGTGTTAAATTAACACTCGAATACATTAAAAATTCAGCACAAACTGTTAACAAGAACGTTTTCAACACAAATACACAATGCTTTTTACCGTGTATTATTAATCTCAAATGCTTTTAAAAATATAATATTATAATTTAATTGTAATCTTTAAATACAATTAAATTATAACACTGTAGTAAAAAAAGCATTTGAGATTAATAATAAATTTTGTGTGTCTGGACATTTTAGATGTTCGGTTACTGGGACGTTTACGTAGGTAAAAAAAATCGAAATTTGAAATTGTGAGTTGTTAAGTTGGCAGGGTGACGCAATGCCGCAAAAGTCAAACCACGAATTTTACAGTGGGACACGTCGCATATTCGGCGTCAAATAATTTTTTTTTCTAAAATTTTTTTTCTATTTCTCTGCGGTTAGAACACCTTTCAAAACGTTAAAAGCATTTTACGAGAAAAAAAATCAAATTTTTTGCCTGTCAGCCTGCACTATGCAGGTGTCGTCTAGCGCTGACTTCCGCGTATAAATAAATTGCTCGAGGTTTTGATTGAAAACACAACGATGCGCCATCACGTCTCGGTTTTCTGAGAATTTCCGTAATTATAACACGTGTCGACTACGCGCGAAGCTCAAATGCTCGATGGCAACTGCGGAAAAAGGAAAGGAATAACAGAAAGGACGAGCAATTCCCCGACGAGAGGACGGTTTCCCCGCGCCGTGCCGTGGGAAAGGAAATAAAAAAAAAAAAAAAGAAGAAGTTGAACACCGAACTAAACAAGAATTTAGATTAAAATTCAGAAACGAGCGTCTGAGCACGCGAACAGAGCACGGGGGAATGAATGGATGCTCCAAGTGTATTGTACAGTCATACCCTACACAACGACGCTATCGGCATCCGCGCTGCGGAACGTGATTCGCCCAACGACATAATTTTGCGATGTGCACCGTCGGATATTTACGAGCAACGCGTTCTCCTCGTTTTATCGCGATCAAAGGATCGTCTTGCACGACTACGCGCGTGCGTCTGAGAACGGCACGTTGTGATTGTCACGTTTTACCCATTAAGGATTACCCGCGACTAAACTCGGAATTGTGACGAGATAGTCCCTTCCGCGAAGATGTTTCAAGCAGATAAGTTTACAAACACGAACATAGGCAATGCTAGTTTCCCATTTCAAAGCAGGATCCTTGTATCATAACCATGATGATATTTTTATACGTACTTCGTTACATTTAATAAATACGTCTCGCAAGAACATTTAAACAGCATATACGATCTGTTTTTTATTCCTACACTACAACTTTCTTTCTCGCTTTCGCCAAATATCAAACATATATCTATTCCGCTTTGAGTTTCAAAAGTGCATTCGAGTTCAGCTATAGAAAACAGACCTATAGTTTTTCATCGATTAATTCATTAGTGTATCGAGGATAGCACGAAATACGGTAAAAAATATTTGTGTTAGAAACAGTTCATTCAAGTCCCTGTTAAAATTGTGTGTTGAATGTTTATATATTCTATAACTAATGTTAATTTAACATCGTGTGATTATGTTATTTGAATATTTTGCGTTAAATTAATATATATTCAACATTTCTTGATGTTAAAATAACATAATTTATGAGTAAGTGAGCAAATAATATAGAAATAATGTTATTTTTTTTTACAACGTAAATTGCAAGATAAATGAATAAAATGTATTAATTTAACATATTACAAATATTAAATTTATTTAAACATGTTAATTTGAATATTATAAATGCTAATTTTAATGGAAAAATATGATTGCTTATATTGTGTCATAGTTAAGCTTTTTGTGTTCATTTTTTACACAATATTTTATTACTTCCTGACATATTCATCTTGTGTTGAATTAATACAAAAATGTGAATAGAGATCATTTGAGACGCAAAATTAAAATGTGTTAAATTTAACACAAATTGTCCAACTGTGTAGGTACAAAACAGTATCGTCACTGTAACGTGATATCGAGTCATCGCGTCGGCTGCGTTCCAAGAGTGCACTAACAGCGTTATATACGCTCTATCATTCATTAGACGTACTTACGCACCTGATAGCGTGCTCCCTAAATGCACCCTGAGAAAAAAAAGTTGTTAACTTGACTAAATGCGTTTAGTTCGTAATAATTATTTAGTTCAAATATTTATATATTTAGATTAACAAAATCTTGTAATTTAAAACATATTATTTGTTTGAATTAACAAATATTTGCTTGACAGTTCGTGACCGCTACATTTAGTTGAATCAACTAATATTTTTTTTAAACAGCAAAACTTTTTTTTCCTCAGTGCAGCCATCGTGAGCAAAATAAATGAACAACTAATCCCGGGAATGTAAAGAGGGAGAATTTAAACTCACTAGCCGATTCATCGACGCCATCTTCTTGTTGGATACTGCATCACTCTGGACATTCACTAAAATGCACCCAATCGAATGAAAAAACACGGCTAATTACGATCGCGCGCGATAATTAACGCAACATGCCAGTTGTCTATCCTCATGTATGTACAGCACGACGCAATTTGGCAGGTAAATGACGCAAAAAACTTAATGATCGTTTTTTGTCACTCCTGAAGTGAATTAAGCATTAATAAATTTTCGCCTAATTTTACAATTGCATACTTGTAAGTAGTTGTAATTGTAAAAATTGATTAATCACATATTAATCGAATATGAGGATTATTCAACTGTAATCAATTTTTACAACTACGCTTACGCAATTATAGAAGACTTTAGAGAAGAATCAATAATTTAAAAAATTTTTTTTTAATTATGGTTTTTGATTGATATAACAATATGATAGAAATTCTTTCATGTAAATATATATAAATAAAACTGTACTTTTAACTTGATATCAGAAAAATTGTAATATATTGCAGTAAAAAAATTTATTAAATCTTAATACATATTTCTTTAAATAATATTACATAGACATAGACATTTACAGTAAATAAATATTTATACTGAATAAAAAAATAGTAGTTAACCAAATTAATTGTTCTTGCACCAAATAAATATATGTACAATTGGTAAATATTTACTTAGAACTGTTCAAACAAATATCTATTAAAATTCAGCATTTGTTTTCAATGTAAAATTATTAAATACATATTTATGTTTTGGATACATATTTGATCTCAATTTTCAACTAACTATGCCAATTCTCCTTTGACAAGGCAAGTGAGCTCGAGTACTCCAACAGCCAAAGAACGGTTGATTATTATTAGATCTCTTAATTAATGTGAAAAGCCCATTTGACACTCCTAAGCTGCCGCGCGCAGGATACGAGAAGACAATGTAAACTGATGCGCTTTAATAAATAGCTCGAGACAAAGCGACACACGCCGCTCGCAAACGTAAAAGGATGCTATTAATCGAGTGTTAATTAACGCTCGATGGCGATTGCTGGCTTTCTACGTCACTTCACTCATCTTGATATTTATTCGCGCGCGCGCACTCTCAGTTTCGCTTCGATGAAGGAAAAAAAAATATCAACGGAAAATACAGAGGAATATCGACGTATTGCTGAGAGATACTGCAAGGTGACCATGTGAGTTAAACAAAAACGGATACACGCCAACCGGCGACGAGTCGATATCAAATAAAACCGCTACTATTGCGGCGTATTCGATCTAATGTTTTAATAGATCAAATGTTCCCTTGTTTTAATCTTAAGGCTGCCGGAAAGCCGATATATCGGCTCTGGAGGAAAATCATTTTTTTTCTGTAAGAAACATATGTAAGAAAAAAATAGAAAAAAAGAAAAAAGGAAAAAAGAAAAAAGGAGCTACATAAATACTCTCTACGTCCACGTCGTTAGTAATTCTCTGGGTAATTCTAAAGGAGAGTTAAAAAATCAAAATATTTTTAACCACTTTTTGATGGAAAAATTTAATGATCGTGAAAATTTTTACAATTTGACACTACCATTAAATTCAGCGCCCCTAAAAACCCTTATTAATACTTATTAAAAAATTTTATGATCCAAAATTTTTTCTTTACCTTATCCTGCCGGGAAGCCGATATATCGGCTCGGCCTATGATACGAACTTTGTATATAGTTGATACATGATACAAGACACAAATTTGGCCACTTTTAAAGGACGGTTTAATATGTCAAATCCCGGCAGTCTAAAGGTTAAGATCATTTCTTCGCAGGAGGAGAGCGAAAAGCATAGACATAGATTGATTAGATGACTCTATTAGTTACATAATATACATCAATACCGCAGGAGAGTTTTATCTGCGTTTATTGCTAAACGATACTGTTGTGTCACACAGTAGTATTGACGCAATATAAATACGCCAACGCACGATGCGTGATACAACGGTGATGATTAAAAAATTCCTCTCGAATATTATATTACGATGATGAAACGTTGACGAGTGCCGTCGAATGAAGAAACGCCACGCGACAAATGTTTCGATGTAACTTTAACATAAAACATGGAAGCGACTAATTATGTTAACCATTAATCTATCAAAGCTTACAATTATATACTTTTGTACGGAACTCGTATGTATTTCCATATTTAGATTGCTTAAATAAATAATAATAACGTCCATATACGACGTAATACAATGGATTAAGATAATAAACATTTCAAAAGTAACAATGATATATTAATAGCTTAACACAATTATAGTTTTAGATACGTTGTGTTAAATAATTTTAATTCCTTTCAACACGATGCAGAATGTCATTTGACATCCTAAATCCTAAATGATTATATATCACCCACGAATGGCGCAAAAGATATTAATTGCTGTTAATAAAATAAAACACTCGACATATTATATATTTCCATTTTAACAGCAATGTTTTAATTTGCATGAAAAATATTCGTAGATGATTAAATTATACGCGATGGAGCATTTTGCATTGAGTTTATATGGGAATAATATTTTTGAGTAAATTTTAATGCGGGTTATTAACGAAATACGAGAAGCACTTTAATGCGCCAGGCGGGTAAATTTTTTAACAACTAATTACTCAAATAAATAAATATATAAATATGTGTCACTACATAGATATGGATATGTTTACTTAACTAATTAATTTTTTTCTAATTTACTTATTACAAAAATATGCACAATATGTATACACACAGAAAAATATATAAATATAACGCAAACATTAATAACCTGTTTTAAATATTTAAAAGGTATATATCCGCAAATCTCGTAAGATGACATTCAAAATGTATTCTTAATCCTAATAACATTTCAATCAAGATTATTGAATTAAAACAAATTCGATTTTCTTATTATATAAAGTCGCGTCTTCAATTAATTTTGTAATATTCTTCAAATGAAAATAAATTCTTGTTTTGAATACCATATAATGAATTTCTCTAATAATTGTAACAAGTATATTTTTAAGATTATTATTAAGAAATTATTCTTTGTTGAAGATAACCGTTACCTAAAAAGAAGAAGATAAATTGAATAATCACTTTCCTCAGCAACAGAATGACATTTTTTTGCGTGTAAAATTACATACACACACCCATACGTGTGCGTATTAAATGACAACTTACGTTAGTGTAATTAAAATCAGTCTTTATATAAACGACTAATTCTATCTTTGTGCAATATTCTACTCAGCTTCCACGCAGCTGTAATATCGCAAATGTATAAACATCATGGCTGCAGCGCAAGAATTATTTATGTTGCACCACAGTAATACGCGTCTACAGCATGCGTTACAATAAAGTCTTCAAGAGGATCTTTAACACGCTCCTATCATTGCCCTAACGAAGCTCCGAAACTCAAAACGTCAATCGATCACACGAGAGAAATTGCGGCGAATGTCAGAAGCACCCCGGTGGTGACCGGTACGCAGCATTTAAATCCGTGCTCGCGAACGTCGCTTTAAACGACCAACTTCTCCCGGCTAATTTCTCATCGCGGGGCGATTCAAAAATTTCGCGAGGATCCTACTGCGAGAGAGATTCTACTCGCCAAGGGATTTAGGGATCTTCAATGGACACACGGCGGGGCGGAAAGCTCGCCACGGCGACCGAGCGCGACGCCGCGCGCCGTGTGTGTACTCGTTGCCGAGGGGGTAATGAACCCTTGACGGCCGGTCGACGGGGTTTGCTTGTACGATGCGAGGGTGGCGAAAAGGATCTCATGGAGCGGGATTCCCCCGTCGTTGACGAGGCGTGCCGTGTCGTACTTACAAAAGCGTCGTACGGAAAGCCAAAGTGTATACAGGGTTCGACGTACTCACCGCAATGCAGTGACCTCCACCACGGTCGTTATCGGAACGCCGAGGTTTCCCTCCCTCGGTGTCGGCGACGTGGCTCTTAGAAAACGGGGGTTGAAACGAGAGGGCTGCTACCCGCTACCACTGTCGCTACCCGTGACAGGAACCACCGCATACAACCGAGGGGACAGTCACGTTTCCATCGGCGCAACGCGCTTTATACTCACGTCGTCCGGAGTCTCACTTTTCATTCACCGCACCACACGCGTACGCGCGCGTCAACGTTAGACGCGGGGCTAAGCGGTTTCGTTCGCGACCGCACACGGCTCAGGCCCAAGGAACGCGGAAGAGGACAGTTTTTTTTCGGGCTCGACGCGGGCCGCCGAATCGATGTGTGATGTTACACTTCCCAACTGTCTTTTTTGATTCTGCGGATGTGCCCGCGACTAGGGCCATCTCGCGACGCGTGGGCGTACTCGATGGCGCGGCGTCAGGCGGGAAATTCGAACGCTGATCGGGAGCGATGACGGGAATCATCGGATTACTGACTCATTTCAAATCAGGGGCGCGTCCAGATTCCCACTCGAGTGCTCCCTGGGTATCATTTTAGCTTTGTTTAACATTCGGTCAGCAATAAGGATAAAATAACACCTAGGATAGAATGAATGAAAATATAAACAAATTCATTGAAATATTTATCTTTTCATTTGTTAACACTTAGTGAATTTGTTCACTTTGTAATTTTTACCTTGTTTCAAAATACACAATGGACCCTCCGCGCTAATTAATGAATGTAACGATTTGTTGCTTCGGTATATAGAATCTAAATTTCTTCCGAAGAATGGAAATCAAGGAATATGAAACATTATTGTAAAATTAATATATTTTTATTATAATAAAACAATTATAATAAAAGTATATCATAACCGATAAAATATTTCATAAATCCAATCTATTATCTGAAAAAAATATCTGCAAATTATAATCTTATTAATTACATGTAAAATTTATAAAAAATAACTTATTGAGTATCTCGTTAGATTTAATGATGATCAAACAATTCATAAGATAGAAATAATACTTGGATTTTTTTCTGTCAACATATTTTGGTACTTTGAGACACATTCAATAAACGACAAATCTATACAAAAAGCATCTCTATTGTATCATTTATGTGGATATTAAGAATTACGTGATGTGCAACTTTTTAATATAATTTATTTGCATATATAGTATGGTTTTCCACAATATATATTATATAAGAACATAATTCGCCTTGTAATATTAATTTCATTAAATATAATATTAATACTTAAAATTTTTTTCATGATTGAAAACTCCACCGTATTCGTTAGTAATGAATAATCGTAACGCAAGGACATAGCACGGTAAGCATATCTTTTATGTACTCCTTGTTGCAACTGCGATATAGAAGCGCTCATTTTTTTTTTATATAATATATTACAACGTATTCTTTCATTTATATTTACACGAATACAACGTAATTAAGTCACGCATTTCTTTCAGTTCGTGCATGTAAGTATATGTAAATAAAACGTGTTGTATACCACATTGAGCTAGCTTAAAACAATTAAGTCTCCTTCCGTCCTAAATTAAATAAGGCATTGGTAGTGAAAGTATAGACATATAGATAAAGACACTTAAAGTGTATACTGTCAAACAATAGCTACCTGACGCGATAATAAAGTCAACGTACATCAGTAAATAATAATGCAAACATTAAGTAGATATATTCTAATGCGTGATATAATTATCGTAAGGCATTAAGTTTTACGGGATATTTATATAGATCAAGCATAAATGCGGTTATTTTCAAATAGAATATCTATCTGATAATACCTACATTTAAATCTTCTTTTTGATATCGTCGATTTACAAATAAATACAATTTTAACACTCTGTGTCTGTCTGTAAAAATGTTTATGCGATACATAGGATACCAAACGCGATTATTAAATTCATTAGATATCTTATCGTTCATATACTGCTTTTTCGTATTTATGATTTTTTTTTATATAAGAATATAATACAAGAAGCTACAACAGAACATACTCAAACTTGATTACAAAAATTTACGTGTCTCTCGCATCGTCTGCATTACATTATGACAATATTCTATAAGTCCATCTAATGTTAATTACATGTATTACTTATTGTTTCACCATACTATTTGCAAATCATGAAATTCATATGATATGTATATTGTACATTAAACGAACGCATACATGCGTGCTTGTCATATTTTGAAATAAATTAAGTGAACCAATCTTGTTGATACACGATTATATTATTAAGAAAGAATAGATTTTAAGTATTAATATAAAATCACCAGTTTTGAAAGACAGACTCAGAGAACACTGCATTGTACGTGCATAATGACAATCTTCCTCTTTATCCGATCTTAACTTTAATTTATGAAGATTAGATTGCGCGCTGGTTGTTCATTGCTCCATTAACGAGCTTAAGGTCTTAAACGCACTTCATAACATATTAGATTACACTGAATACAACTTGTCATCTCCCAAGCTAGGAAATACTAACATATTAAATATAAGCTTATATATATCGCTCTGCAAATCTAATATGAAGATGAAGAAATACCAAATGATATTCTTTTAACGAATAATTAGCGCACTTTACTATTATACAAATCTAGATTTTACGAACGAGAGACTTATTAAAATAAGAAATTTCATAACCAGAATTTAAGGCCACAAAATTTCTGTCATGACAATATTATTTATTATCTAACGGGACGTACCTGTTTACAATAAAATAAACTGTACAAACAGGATGGAATGTTATATTAACTCCATATCCTTCAGAATGTATGTTAATTCTGTGAATAAATGTTATAATACAAGATAGGCATTCATATCTGATACTAATTTCGTCATTTTCGATTATTAACAAGGAGGTAATAATTAAATTATTTTCGAGACTATGCGAGACTATTGAGTTTTGTTGCATCTGAATATTGACAAAATATACACGATTTAGATTTCTGAAAAACAATCAACTTGTTATACTTCATTTACTGTATACAATTATACTTCCTAAATGCAACGTATATCCTCAAGTCATTATCAACTCAGAAGAACAAGCAAGGTATTATTAATGATATCACCTGCAACCAATTAATTCAATTTGTTAATTCAATATATCTTTTTATAAATAAGTTTATTAGTATGCTTATAAAATTTTGCATATTTTACTTTATATATTCATATGATGTAAAATATGAATTTTCATCTAATAACTTATTCTACATAATTTCATTTCATACTATTTAGCACAAAATAAAAATTTTGAAATAAAATCGTTACAATATTAGCTTTGGTTTTATCGTTTCTTGCCTTTTCTTCTAATAACATAATAATTGTTTATAAAACTGTTTATATTCTTCTGTACATTATAAGAGTATACATTCTTGAACAATACGATTTATATGTATAATATTATCTTTTATTATTTCATAATCATAAAAGGAACAACGTATATAAAGAAAAACGTGTATTTTACATCCACACGCGCGCGCGCGCGCAGTGTGTGTGTGTGTGTGTGTGTGTGTGTGTGTGTGTGTGTGTGTGTGTGTGTGTGTGTGTGTGTGTGTGTGTGTGTGTGTGTGTGTAAATATATACGACAGGCATTTTATATTTGCCCTTCAACAAAAGATATAAACAGCTTTATATATTAAGCAAATTAAAATTTTACATGCTGTTAAAATTGAAAAAGAGAAGCATAGTTTGGTGTGCCACAAAAATATAATTAAAATTATGATGTATATAATCCATATTTACAATATCAAAAAAGTTTGATTGATTAGAAAAACAACATACTTTTATAAAACAATTAATTATTTCGAGTAAACAATATAAAAAGTTATAGAATAAATTTTTTAATTAAAAAAAAAGTTAAGTAATTCTCTTTACCAAAATTTTTATATAAATATAAATTTCAAGAATTGAATTTATTGACAACAAAATAGCATTATATAATATCTTGTGATTTAAAAATAGAAAAAAGATAGCATATCTATGTGCACAGAATTTTTAAGTCGTAGGATAACATGTCATTATAATGTCATTTTGAAACAATTTGTCATAATTTTATCATATACAGCCATTGCACAAATTATATTTCATAACATTCTAATATTATTAACAAAGAAAAGAGAATCAATTAATAAATCAATATCATAATATCACATTGTTATAGCAGCCAAATCACTTCTCCTAGAAAAATCCATAATTGCAATAGTAAGAATATGGCATGTCTTTAAAATTGGATTAGTTAATATGTGACTGCAAGTTTTAACAGTTTACTTCAGTTA
Organism: Trachymyrmex cornetzi; assembly: GCF_001594075.2. Taxonomy (NCBI): domain Eukaryota; kingdom Metazoa; phylum Arthropoda; class Insecta; order Hymenoptera; family Formicidae; genus Trachymyrmex; species Trachymyrmex cornetzi. The sequence goes on from NW_017300267.1 coordinate 1,569,429, forward strand.
TGTAAATACTTTTCATTATAATAATTATTTTCAAAAGCGTAGCATATGCTGAAAGACTTATCGAAAGTTATTTAGAAAAACTAAGCGATTTAACTTTTGAACATATTATTTTTAATATATTTTATAATGCTGTTGCTCATAATTGAGACAACAAAATCATTAAAGTGCAGAAATTTTTGAATAGATAATCGTATTAAGATAATATATTTTTCTGTGTACCTCTATAAGGTATATGTAATATATACATTATATTACAGATATCATCATGAACAAAGGTATTTCGTGCTAGTCGACTCCAGCAAAGCCTTGAGAACCTTCAATTGCTTTAACTAGCTTATCCCTGAGTTGTTGATAACTTTTATACGGAGGAAGGTCAATACGATTAAAACTGGAACAATAATTTATGTTATTGTGTAACACATTTATATGAAAGAAATTATTTCATCGATAATAATAAACAAAACTGGTAAACAACTATATTTTATTTGTTTTTAAAGAATATAATATATAAAATAAACAAAATGTATATATAGTTTGAAGTAAATTAAAAAAATTTTAGCAAATGCAATACCTTTATAAAATAAAAACTCACCAAGTATGAGCTCTTGGATAATTTTCCGGTGTACCCCACCTCTCAATTGTAAATAATTGCGGTCCATTACTTCCATAAAGTTCTTTGAATCCATTCATTGGAACACGTGATGTACCGGTTACAAACTGTAATAATCTAGAACGCATTTCATTACTGAATGACAAAACGACTCTCCAAAACCATTGTACAACAATGTGGTTTGCGTGATAGTCTCCTTTATATAAAGTATTTTGTTTCCAGTCTTTCACATCAATATGCTGTATACCACACATTAACAATTCCAGTTCATGTTCATCAAATATTTTTACCAATGTTGGTGGTATAAGAGCGTTAAAACCTTCCAAGAAGGCATTCATTTGTTCCTGTACGCGAGATACAAACCGCCATTGTATAACTAAACTTATATATTCGTCCTTATTTTCGTCGATCAAAGGAATATTAGCACCATCTGGCTTTAAGTCTCTTTGGGATGTATGACCAAAGCTTTCTTCGTCGAGACTGAAAGTGAGTTCTAATTCACTAGGATCATTTTCTTTAATCCATAAAAGCGAGTTGTAATATTCAGAATCAACGCTTTCCATATCCTTCAGATCAATTGGTTTACCCAACATCATTTTATAAAATGGTCGAATAAAGAAAGCTAAAAAATAAAATTTTTTAATTTAATTATCTTATTACGTATATTACTATTACAATTATTATAGTTTTATTACGTATCAAGACTTACCATCCAAAAGCTTGCCATGATAAACAGCCATTCCTGCTATGCGCCCAATAAACTTAAAGTAATTTAAATGCTCCTCATTACATACACCAGAACAAGGATTAATTTGCAGTGTATAATTATCACTAAAAATAAAAAATCATGTCATTTTTGTTTCGAGAGAGAGAGAGATCGTACATTACATATAAACACTAAATTGAGTTTCTATACTCACGTTGCAGAATACTCAAAGAGTCCATAGTATGGATTAAACATTTCCTTAGACAATAAGAAGAACCATTCTCTTGCAAGGCCACCATAATCTAAGCCTACCTCTCCTTCAAATTCTACCCATAATTTTGTTTTTAGAATATCAACTCTGTTAACAGAGCTTATAATACGATATGAATCTTCCAAAATATTATTTCGGCCAACTTTTATCTCAAACTTATTAGGAACATTATTCTGCAATAAGATATACAAATATAGCATAATCATATCTATGTCAAAAGTGATTTAATGAATAATGAACATATCTACATACAGGCTTTCTCAATTGTGATTTCAAATATTCATATTTACGCTTGTAATCTCTTGAATATGGTACAGCCTGAAAAAGAATAACAATTCACAATATACTAAATTTATATATACATATCTACAGCTAAAAAATATATATATGTATATTATTTTCCTACATAAAAAGATTTATATAATAAAACGTTTGTAATCATACCGGGCCAGCAATTTGAGGATTAGACATACGTGGATCTTCCCATTGTGTTGTTCGTGTATCTATAACAAAAAAGATAAATAAATACTATATCCAGATGTAATATTATCATAATTTAAGTTTAAAACTTGAAATTATAGAAAACAATACACATACTATGATCTATAAAGAAGATTCGTCCATCTGTATGTACTCTTTCCTCCCATCCTTCTGGAAGTGGTCCTAATTGATCTAAATCACTTCTCGATGTCGTTGATGGTGCAATATTATTAGGTATAGAGCTTGGTCTTCCCGTTCTGGGATCAATCCAGGTTGTCGCTCTCTCATTATGATCAATAAAAAATATTCTACCATTAGGTGCTACTTGCATGCCCCAACCAGGAGGCAATCCTTCGTCATTAGACACAGGAAGAGTAGGTTTGGGACTATCAATCTAAAATTTTTGCGATAAAAGAAAAAATATTATATATAAAATATTAGATAATATAAATGATATAATAAAATAAATAATTAAACGTACCTGCTCTGATGAACGTCTCGAACCAGCCGGACTGTCGATGTTATCATCAGTCTGTAAATGTAATATAAAAACATTTGTATATTACAATCCAATAAAAAACTATATGAATATAAAATGAAAATGATGTGTATTTATTAATATAATAAGCTAGTGCACATATTACAATTTCAAGAGAATATATTTTGAAATACAGAATTTCATTACTTTAGAATATATATATTTACATAATTTATTTATTTATGTATATAATTTATAATAAATATATTTATAATAAGTAAGAAGAGGAAAATTCATGCCAAATTTTAAAAACATATACAAAAATTTTCGAAATAAAGTTCTAAACAAAGCATGCTATACTAATTAAATTATAAAGCAGTAATACAAAAATAAATTAAAGTTTTTTTTATTAATACGCCAATAAATATCATATTACAAAAAAAAAGAAAATCTAAGTTTGTAAGTTCTACCTGATGCTATAATTTTATATATGTGAATACTTAAATAGATATATAAACATTTCTATATATGCAAATAAATAAACTAAGGACAAAGGAATATTGTTTATTTCTATATATGCTTTTGTACATCCTATTCAATAACATGTTTTTAATAAATATAACTATAACAGCTATAATAGGTATAAAGAAACTAGAATATATATCTTTATGTAATTTATATGACTTAGCTTTATCAAAGTTGAATACGTCAAATGGGATTGATGCATGAAATAAAACTTACATATGCTATTATTCACTTTACAACAAGCACACACATATAAATATATACGTATTAAGCGTTACATTCAACTAAAAATGAATATAACAACTTTATGTATATTAATACCTGTTCTTCAGATTCACTAAGGTAGCCACGTTGATCAACAGAACGTCCGGAGTCTGAAGAAGTATCCCCAATACCCCCTCCCCTATGATCCCCACCCTCACAATCTCTTGCTTCCGAATCTTCATCGTCCTCGCGTAGAACTTCACCATCCTTACACACACATGCACAATTTTCTACATACTGCATGCTAATCATACGAATTGTATGAATAGATGTACTAATGCCGGAATTTTAAATGTGTGCACGTTTAAAAATGTTGTTTAACCATTTAACAACATATTAAGAATAAGCTATTTGTGCTTCTCAATAAATCAATCTTATTAATGTTTAACGCTAAATTGCTAATATTACCTCTATTAATTCAAAATATATTCCTATTTTTTACTACATTATTTGCTAAACACATTCTTATATGGAGAAAAATATGCAACAACAAATATGTTTATGCATAATATGTTGCATACATTAAAACCCATAAATAAATGTCAAGAAAATTCTTGTGAACATTATAAAGAAACTGATAAAATAATTTCATAAAATTTAACATAATATGCAATTAACATGTGCCTGTATATATATATTTTTATACAAATGCGCCACTGAATCAATATATTTATAAACAATTTCATAAATGATTTCATTACATATTAAGATTTTTGTGCGTGTGTGTGTATGAACACATGTATCTTACGTGGAATATAAATAAATAAAAAGGAAACATAATATCTGCTAGCATGGAGATTTGAAAGCAGAGAATATTATTACGCAACTTCGATTTTTTAAAATGCAGAAAGATATAATTATTTAGAGATATAATTAAAAGGTATCTTTTTTATCTTTACCACATAAAGATAAATAAACTAATTAAAAAATTTTCTAAAACAAATAGATACAGTATATAATGTCGGTAACATTAAGCAATAACTCAATCTTAATTATTCAAAACAAAATATGATTATAAAGTGGATTTAACATTAATAACGCAATCTTTTCCTATATATATTTAAAAAATTAGTATAATTAATAAATATAAAACTTGTAGTATAATTTTATATAAAATATGTTGTTTTTATGTAAAATATGTATGTTGAACTTATGCAAAAGTAACAACTTACAAAATTTTAATTAGAAACACTATTGAACTTACCTGATTTACTACAGAGTTCCTATGTCTACCTTCATCATCGGCACTAATATGAAATCGTCGTTGAAATTCAGTAGCTGCTGTATCCAAATTACGTTGTTCAACAATTCCACTCGTCGCTGTTGTATCTCTGTGTTACAATAAGATAACATTTTGAAATATAGATACTATAGATACTCGAATGAAATATAATTATCTAATAAACACAGTATCACATACGGTTCTGGTCGTTCCCATTGTGTGAAACGCGCTATATGATTAACATAGTATGTCCGGCCATTTGCGTCCTGTCTTTCTTCCCAGCCCGGTGGTAAGGGCCTATTGACTATCGTAATCTGCAAAAGTATTTTAAAATTTAAAACTTTGTAGAATTATGTAGAACTGCTTTATTCTTATTTTATAAGTACGAAAAAGATTGAACATTTGTTGTAAAAAATGTACATTTTAGTACAAAAAAGTTATTATAACAACAATAGATTATATTATATTATGTACATACATCTGCACTTTGCTCTACTGGACTGTTATTCTCTGGCTGTACTAATTCCCATCCGCCTGAATCAGATACATCTCCGTTGTCATTTTCAATACTCGATGAGTCAGAAATGTATGCATGATACAGTTCCAACGTTCCCTTAACTCGTGACCGCTGACTGGAATGATTACTAGCCATATCCTCATAAGTTATTCATTTTGCATTTGCAAATAAAAAAGTACAAAGCACAAACAAATTTCAATAAAACAATATTAATGTAAAGTGTATATACAATTGGATATTTTTTTTAATTATGTAGTCAAATTTAAATTATATACATATAGTCAAATTTAAATTATATACATATATACTGCAAATTGAAATTAAAGCGACTAAAATTATAATTGATAATTTATCCCTTGTGCTAATTGATTAAAAGTTATAACATACCAAACTTATGTATAGCAACTAGATGTAAATAATGTAAATTAGATTAAGGTGTGTAATATACAAAATTAAGTTGAAAAATATGTAGCATGAAGCAAAATCGTCAAAAAATACTTACCTACGTGGACGAAGTACATAATTCCTAGCAGGAATAGAGCGACCTTCTTGTTCCTTTGGTAAATTAATCAATGTTAACTCAACCATACCAAGAAAATCATCCCTTGTCAATCTATTTTCATCAAAAACTTGTAAAACCAATTTATGTTCTACTGGTTTAACCTGCGAAAAGATAGTTCACGTTAATAATATATATTACAACATCAAAAATCTAGGAAAAAATACTTTTTTCAAAAATTCTTCCTCTTTTTACGCCACTTACCCTAAATATAAATTCTTCTTCCCAGACAGGATTCAATGTCTTCTTCTTAGTTCTTGTAAGTGCAGAATCCACTGTCTGATCGCCATTTATTGTGTTCAAGTCCACGCGTACATAGGGATCGCTTGCACCAAAAATATCTTTCTTAGCTAAGTGATGCCCAGCCATTACTTTTAACCTCAACTTGCTAGTTTCGTCTCTCTAAATAAATAAATCATCTGGTATAATAATCAAATGTCAAAATTATGCTCCATTATTGACAAGTATCTTCAAGTTGGTATTGACTGATATAAATATATATGTTTATATCATTATATATATAAATACGATTATAAATATCCTATATATATATAAAAATATATAATTTATAATACCATTAAAAGTAATTGAAATCTACAATGTTTTTCCACAAAATATTTGCACAATCATAAAATATCATATATATATATAAAAATATATAATTTATAATACCATTAAAAGTAATTGAAATCTACAATGTTTTTCCACAAAATATTTGCACAATCATATTTCAAGCACTAAATTATAAAAATACAAGTTCCACTTTAATACAGATATACTACAGAAAAATTATCAAATGATATCTCCTCGACAGATTATTATCGTAATGGCAGACAAGCCTTTCTTGAATATTGCACTATGTTGCACACGAATATCGCCAGTAATCACATCAAAGTTACGTCGAAAATGCTTCATTACAACAATAATAAATAGTAAAATATAGTATCGATAATTAATGCGCCATTTGGAAAACACGTGCGAGCGACGTCGTTAAAATACTGCTACGTTGCAAGTGTAATTTAGGATTAACATCGCGAACTGATATTTTTTTTGGTAGGATTACGATTCCATCATTGTCATCGCGATACAAGCTGTTGGTCGGAATACACCATGTATAACGACGAAACCGCTTTGTGGAAGGGAAAAAAAGGCCATGATATAATAAACAGCCGTGCCCGAAAGTAACACTCGTTCGTTGGTTGCGCCTTTATCAGTCGCTCCGAAACCCAACCTGTACTTGTCAAACTGTCAAAGTGGAGTTACGTACGGAATCGGCATCGACTCCGATCGTCGGATTGTAACCGTAAACATGTTCCTCTGCCATTAACGTTACGTTTACTCAATTGGTACCTAATCGCCGACCGCTCTCTCTTGCTATTTAACGGACCTCACAGTTTCTTGTGTGCCATCAAGAAACCTATTTTGTCCTAACCCCCCTCCGCGACCATTGCACGATCGAGACGGATATGACATCCTCGCTTCCGGGTTCAAAGATGGCCAGCCATCTTTTAAATATTCAAAACACGAACTCATCGCGCTCGCACTTCATATTTATGTCTTGCGACATAAATACGAAGAATCTGCCCAAAATTTTTCTTAATTTATTTTAAATCCCCACTATACAATTTCCCTTCTATGATAGAAGTATTATTTATTTGTCAAGAAACGCGGTGTAAAAAATATGAAAGTTTTGCAAGAAAATTTATAAAAGAAGATGCAAATTTTTTTTAATGTATATCTAAATTATGTAAATACATTTTGTTTATATATTAAATTAAAGTCTAATAAAAGTTAATTTAATATTAATTTATATGCAACTTATGTGAGAAAATTTAGAATACAAAAATAATATTATGTTTATATACTCTTATTTGAATTAAAAATTAAAAATGTGTTATATATGATATGAAATATTATTTTAAAGCCAATTGTTAATCTATAATACTTTGAAAATTATTGCAAAAATTTATTTTTATCTTTTGATTATAGCATGATTCAATCTTAAAGATATATCATTAACAATGAAAAATCATGATGAGGTAGCTTTACAATTGATTTACATAAGATTTTTATGATTTGATAAATTCGATAACATTTAAATACTCACAAATTTGTTGCAGTTTATTTAACTAAGAAAGATTTATTTAAGGAAACATACTGCACGTTTTCATAAGAGTAAAGAATTAAAATGTTGAAAACTGTAAGAAATTTTTTAAGTAAAAAAAAATTTTAGTAAATTTAAAAATAAATAATTTATTTCATATAGATATCTAAATTTAAAATGATGTTAAAAATTATGATTATTATGTAGCGTGAAATATCAAGTATATCTGTAGTTGCATTGCAAAAACTCTTCTGTAAATAAATTTTAAAACTTCCAAAAAATTCCCATTTTTGTTTTCTTGCTTTGTTCGCAGCGCAGGAAGAAGTTGATCACAGGAGTCAGGGATATCAACATTGACTATATGTTCGCACAGAGCAGAGTATCATAATCATGTAACTTTTTCCCTAGGGCGAAAACGTGGAAAGAGAGAATTTTTTATACATATGCGTGTTATATGTCATACATAATGAATAAAAATTTTCGTTTTTTATGTTTCCACTCTAGAGAAAAAGTTACATACATAACAGTGGCTGCTGCGTTCAGCAAACTCAACAGTTGAGTGAGCGCTCACTGTTATTGGTGTATTCTTTTAGATCGTCCAACCAGATTTTAGATCTAGAAGAATACATCAATAGCAGAGAGCGCTCATTTAACTGTTGAGTCTGCTGAACGCAGCCAATATTCACAGTTTGATCTTATATAAACACTCTTAAAATATAGCCATTTCATTGGTTGGGGAGGATCTTAAGGTCACTTAAGATCTATAAGTCCGGTGATCTATAATAGAATATATTTTAAACCTTAAATCACATAAGAAATGGACGAATCATAAGCTGGTATTCATAAGTATTGTTCGTTTTGTCTCTCAGAAACTGCTCGGGGTTGCTCCGAATGAACCCAGCGACCTCAGCGTACTCGAAATATATAGCATTTTCGGCCCGATCGGGTTTGCACCAACCTGGGTTGGATTAATGGCGTTTTGCGCTCTCCTATTGGTAGAGCGTGTGACATCAACCAAGGAAAGATTAATCCAACCCAGGTTGGTGCAAACCCGATCGGGCCGAAAACGCTAAGTCCGGATCTACAATAGGGTTTTAAGCCTTAAACCATAAGAAATGGGCGAATCACAGTCGCTTATTCTTCTCGGATTCGACTGTAATTGGTCAATTTCTTACGGCTTAAGGCTTAAAACACCTATTGTAGATCCGGGGTAATAGATTCACATTACGTACGACATCCGTTATACGATATCTGACATTCATTTGCTAGATTCACACTGGATCTGACGTGCGTCGTACGATGTTCTGCAACCAATCAGAAAGCAGAATATTATTTTGTATCGATGATACGAAGCAAAATCTTGTTTTCTGATTGGTTGCAGAGCATCGTATGACGCACATTGGATCCGGTGTGAATCCAGTATCAGAATCGTATAACGGATGTCATACGTAACTATTAGTCATAATCAGGGTTGAGTAGTAACTAGTTAAAATGTTAAAAGTTAAAAAAAAAAGTTAAAAAGTTAATAACTTTTAACTTAACTTAGTTAATTTTAAATGCATTAATTTTTAATTTAATTTAGTTGCTTTTAAACTTTAATTTATTAACTTTTTAAAAATTAAAAATTTTTCTATCTCTCTTAATGCTAATGTTTTTTTCTTTTAAAATCAAACATTAGAGAATTAATTGAGAAAAAGTTCATTGATTTTATGATGAAAGATCTATAATAAGAGCCACACCATACGGTAGCCAGTTTTTATTGACTCACTAGGTTTTGTCAAATCCCGCTTATATTTAAATCACACTAATTTTAAATATCATAAATGTTATACTTCAGCAACATAAATATGAAATGAGCCTTAGATGAAGAATTGTTGTAAAACAGTATGCATATCCATCCATTTTCTAAATTTTTACGTATATTTTTTGTAACAAATCTAGTCGATGTAGTCATAAACATGCATGAGCAGTCGTTTCAGAAGTTAAAGAAAGTTAGACACAGGTTAAAGAAAGAGAAATAACGTAAACATATACTCTTCTCTCTCGCAAGATTTTGACAAAAACGCCTTATATGGTGTGACTCTCATTATATATAAGTAACTTACATGTAACTATAAAATTAAATTTACCTAATAATCTATATTTGCAAGTGTTATTTAAAATAATCTCATTTTAAAAATTAGGACATTCTGATCTCAAAAATAATTTTTTTCAAAATTAACTTTTTTTTAAACTTAAGTTAATTCAATCTTAACTTAATTTTTATTAAGTTAATTCTTTATTCCTTCAACTTTTAACTTAATTTTATTAATTTTATAAGCCATTAACTTTAA
>NW_017300267.1:1579726-1614726 GCF_001594075.2 Trachymyrmex cornetzi
GCAGTGTGAATCCAGCAATACTCTTGCAAATTCAGATGCCTATATGGGCATTAATGACGTCGTGTTACAGTATAAGTACACTGCTGTTCATTAATCGAGTCCCTCGAGTGTAGGAGGGTGGAGAAATTACAGTTACGTCAGCCAATCAGATTCTGCTATCAACCTAATGGATTGCCTAATTGGCTACACTAGCTATACATAAAAAGGGACTCGATTAATGAACAACAGTGTACATACAGTATATGAACACTGAATTTTTTATGTGATCTCCAATTTTTAGTGCGCATGCGAAGCCTTTTCTAACCAGGAATATGGCTGCCTTCAGTAAGTTGAAATTGCAGGTTAGGTTAGCTGGATCTTCTTTCCATAAAATATAATTAATAAAATTAAGTTTTACTAAAAAATTAAATCAAATTTTTTTCGAAGACGCTATATTGCGTAGACTGTTATATTTGTATACGAAAAAGTATTCTCGTAATAAAGTATGCATTTGTGTACATGTATATTATTAAATTACAACTTCACATTTAATTACAATTTTCATGTAGTATTTAATCAATTATTATTTTTAATTTACTTGTTACTGTTTAATATTATTATTATTATTAATTTGAATATTATCTTTATATAATGAATTCGTTAACATTATATTATTATATAATTCTGATTTAAAAACATAATCGCTATAAACAATTTTCATGACACAACCGAATTATGTCTTTTTTTTTAAATCATTCTGTAGCTTTATAAATCTCAAAATTATAAGTGCCTTTCCAATCCTCAACATAGCAAGTCATGTGACCTGGGATCCATTACACATCAAAGGTGCCGACGTTCAGTGTCCATACTGTATATACATACTTATATTGTGCCGTGTATACAAAGACCACGAGTCGACGTCGCGCATCGAATAAACAAATAATATCACACGCACTCTGCAAACGCGATCGATTCTCGCGTAAACATATAGATATCGTTTAGAAATGAGTTTCGTCAAAAGATCAATTTGAATGATTTAAATTTTCTGTTTATATAACACATTCTGTTTTTGTTCATTTTTTACAAAATAAAATAGATGTTGATATATAATTTATTCAATATATATGTTACTTCAATATTGCAGCAACATTACAATCAATGTTGAAGAATCAATATATTATAGATACAACACTGATAAAACATTGAGACTTCAACATTCAACACTGCAATATCTCAACAACATTCTTTCAACGTTCTGTGCTATATGGGCAGTGCAACTATATGTATAAGAACACAAAAATATTTATAAAATATTTTTATCAATATTTTGTAAATATTCAAATAAATCTTATGAATATTTTATAAATATTTTGTGCTCTCTGGGTCTCTCTCTCTCTCTCTCTCTCTCATTCTCTCTTTCTCTCTTTCTCTCTTTCTCTTAACTTTCATATGTAGTATGTTTCAATATCTCACCACAGATTCCGACAGGGACATTCGATCAAATTGCGAATTGATTTCTGCCACACGTGATGCAGAACGATGTTGTGCGGTCCATGTATGGGCGCGTCTTCTGGGTGGGTGTGAATCAACACCAACGTAGATTGGATACGTCAGAGTGCCCGGCATTTTTCGTTTTTTCTTTATGTCCTTCCAGCGTCACTAATCTCGAACTCATCGACTCTGTGTATTACAGTTTTCTCATTTAGACACGTCGTATTTTACAGCGTTTGCAACCGCAGTGAATTTGATCGTTCCGAGAGCGATTATTGACATTACATATTTTATCTTTGGTTTCTGATTAGATGACGTAATAGTACTTTCAAGTTAATCGATCTCTGATCGATTTAAACTCACTACGGTTGAAAATGCTGTTAGATTATTTTAAACTTTCAACTACGTTGGAGAAGATTTATTAATGTGCATACGTCAAGAAGTGCATATACTCCTTCGAAAAACGCATTTTCATTGTTACGTTTTAATTGTTTCGTAAAAATGTACATTATTATAATTCTCTTTTACACATAAGAGGTAAACATTTGTTTTATACTACATTGATTCACACTATTAAATCTTTAGCTAATAATTATTTTTGAGTTTTTCAAGGAAATTACGTTTTTACAATCTTACGTCATTTAACGCGCTGTAAAAATTTCAGATGGTACAAAAATCTTTACGAGAAACTTAGAGAAAATTATTTAAATCAACTATGAATATATCGTTTTTCACAAGTTATGTAATAAATTTCCAAGTGTATATGCCTACATAATTATTCAAACAGATACACGAAATACAATTCTATATAGTTGGAACGATGACAGTTCTTATTTATATTTTATAAGCTTATTATATATATATATATATATATATATATATATATATGAGAAGGAATTATAGAAACAGAAAAATATTATATAACTATAATATATGTATATGTTCCTGATCGACGAAAACAAAATTTCGACAGAGTTAAAACATCCAACATTTGGATGGAGTTGAATTTCTTATTCGATTTAACAGTCGATTCATCGTTAAGTCACATTGTAGCACTGATCTGTGTGCACTTGTCACGATCTTTGCGGAAAGGGAAACGAGCGTGAACATTCGTTCGTATTCAGACACTTGATCACTAACGCGAAGCAAATGCTAAAATTTTAGATAAGGCAGTATTGTTAATCATCGAGATAACATGCCGCGACACCCAGCTGCCTATTATACGACAATTTCGTCGTTTCATGTATGTGTCGTGTTTGTGTATGTACAGGTGGATAAATAATCGTTAATGTCTCTACCTGTGTCTCAAGTTCTAACTTATTTAAACAATAAGCTTTCTAAATCTGAATTAAACTATCACATTAAATGTACCTTGCAATATGTTCAAATCTTTTGTGTAGAACGGTATTCATAGTCCGTTTTTATTTTAAGAATCTTAAATAATGTCTTAGGATGCTAATATGCCTCTCTGATAGGCTTCTCAGACAACAAAAAGTTCAAATCGTGACATAAGACGTCTTAAAGATGTTTTTTAGACATCATTAAAACGTCTTTTACTTAAAACATATCTTTAAGAATTCTTATGCCTCGTTTTTGGAGATACACGTGTCTCTATGAGATTGTACTCAAGGCAATCTCAAATATAAGAATCGACTACGAATACCGGCCATAGAAAGCGTACTTCTATATTTCACTTATGAATTCTCGATATTCATAGAAGATGCTTTCAATTTAGTGATACAAGTCGACACACGTCATTCTATCTTTCTTGGTATTCCATGAGTAACAAAGATAGAACAATATTATGTCGATTTATGTTTCAAATGGAAAGCACTTATACTTTCTTCTCCCCTCTGCCATCATCTCTTATCAACCCACTTAAAATGTAATCACACTATCAGGTTGCTGGTTACGATTGCTAGTTAACGATTCTACATTTTAGCCAATCATTGTTGCAACCCAAACAGCACACAATAATTGCTTTCCATTTGCATACAAGTGAAACTGAGTCTGAAGTGAGTTGAGTATTTTATACTCAGATTAATGACGTCATTATTTGCTTAGTTTGGTAAAAAGTTATCACAGACAACACAGGTTCGAACCTGACTTTTAAAATGAGTTTACGGGACTCAATAAAGCACACAGTCTCGATCTTGTGCAGATTATAGGCAAAAACTCAATTAAATCTCACATGTCAGAGTGTAAAAGGAATGCGCATTCAACTGAGTTATGACGTTACAAGTGAGAATTATCTGAGAATCGGTGTAAATGGAAAGCAACTTATGGCTGTGTTCAGCGGATTCAACAGTTGAATGAGCACTCGCTGTTATTGGTGTATTCTTTTATATCATCCAATCAGTATTTTAGATCTGGAAGAATACATCAGTAGCAGCGAGCGCTCACTCAACTATTGAGTCCGCTGAATATAGTCAATATTTATAAAAGATTTACAAAATATTTATAAACATCTATAAGGCTTATTTTAAATATTTTGTGAATATTTTTGTGGTCTTAGATTGCATATATCATAGACATTTATTATAAATATTATGAAATATTTATTGTAAATCTTGTAGTAAATATTATGAAAATATTTAATAAGACATTATAGTTCAAATAAGAAATACATAACAGAAATATTTATTTATATTTATCATAAATATTACATGAAATATTTAGTCTATCTTTTAGTGAGATTTCGAATAAAATTAAATTATAAATACACCGTGGTTCAATAAATACAAACAATTCTTTGTCTGAAAGGCACATACCACGAACACCAGGTGGTAGTGGCGATTATTACAATTCTTTTATTAAACACATGATGCAGCAAGGATTTTTGATGTGACAAAGGAGATTAGCAAAATATGAAGCTTATATGACGAAAGAAAAAAATTTATGACTTCCGTTTTAGGAGAAAAAAGAGAAAAATAATTTTTGTTTATGTAATGACAAATGCTAAAATTATATATGACTAGAATTTATTTTTAAGTAAGATTGACGGCTTAACTAAATTGTATAATTATGTTGCGTATGATAGGATCAGTCTAATTAATTATAATGGTACTGTTAATACTGAAGATGGTCCGATTGGGACCGAAACGTTTATTTTGAATTCATGTGTTTAATAAAAGAATTGTAATAATCGCCATTACCACCTGGTGTTCGTGGTATATGCCTTTCAGACAAAGAATTTCGAATAAAGTTTTGTATAAAATATGTATAAAATATTTTATATAGCATTTAATGAAATAAATAATAATAATAAATATTTATCATAAATATTCTGTGCTGTCTGGGAACTAGTCCATATTCCCTGCATGAGATTGGCTAAAATAGAACCGATAACAGGTAACTCGTATAGCGTGATTACGGTTTATGCAGATTAACTTTTATTTTCATTCCAGGATTATCAAAGAGAACTTGAAAGTTAATGACACGAAGTATATGCAATTTCGGTTATATTTATATTTTTATCTCTCTTTTTCAATATCGCGGTACTTAAATTATTTTATACAGTCATTAACAATCGCATTTGTCGCTTTCTAATAATCTATACAACACACTTTATCCCACAGATGTTCCTGCGAACATTCTCAGGATGTACGGTTCTTGAACATTTGAATATCCCTTGGACATTTATGCTATTTGAGAATATATATTAGTGTGTGAATACATAACTTTTATATTTTACTAAATATAAACTCCGATTAATTAAATATATCGCGACATACATAAAAACGCGCGATTAATGTAATAACAATTCAAAAAACAATAAATTACTTTTTAATTATTTTGTATATGTTATAATGTATACAATACAGAATAGATCTCAAGATATATTATCATCAACCTTTCGTCTGCCAATCTGAGTCTTTTTTTGAAAAAATCTCATTAAAAAAACTATAATTTCGTAATGTAATAGATATGTTGAAAAATAACTATGAATTTTTCCACATCTTTTGAAAGCTTAAAACAGTAAACTTAGACTAGACGGAGGGAGTAAAAATATTATTTTACAAACGGAGAATTAAATTACAGAGATATAACAATATACTGATTTTAGTATCGAGACGAACCACATTTACTTTCGACGATACGATTTTATCGATAGTGTCAGAAAATGTATATAGTTCCCAAACTGAAAATGGATGTACGGACGATTTCAACGGTAACAGAAAAAGGGCCGGCATGGCCTCTCTCAGGTTTCTCTCTGTTTCAGATATTTGCTGTCGTGTTCGTTTTGTTTGGAACCACCTGCGTCCTGTCAAGTGCTGAGCATCGCCGGTCAAAACTTCGCAATGCGAAGTGAAAATCGCGATAGTGGAAAATGGGTTTCATCGAAGACACTATCGTGATTCTCGTAACACAGGTGGAAATTCGTTTCCACTACAAAAATCAGATTTATCAATACTTCCTGAACTGATTAAGGTTATAAAGAGAGTAACGGTGCTCTATACGTATATCTCGAAATAATGTGAACAATTATTTGTTTCGTTATTAATGATATTTAATGTAAAACATAATATAAAATACAAATCATTTGGTTGTATTCTGAAAAGATTTCGTGTTATATTCTCAATCAGCATTAATTCCTTGCGAATTATTATTTATGGATTTTTCTCTGCCTATAACATATTTATGAAACTGTAACTGAATTGTGTGAGATGTATGTATTTTTGAGATTATTACAATAAATTTTGTATTGTAAAGCTTTGCAGTTTATTTAGTAAAATATCGAATCTATACGTACGTGTGTTTCAATACATTAATTATTTGTTTTTGGACAGATTTAATGTGAATAGAATCTCCATATGAGACAGATTCCATTTATTTTTGTCTCCTGTATATTTCAGGTGATTTTCTTCGTAGGAGGATGGGTGTTCTTTGTGAAGAAATTATTCAGAGATTATGAAGTTCATCATAGACTAGTACAACTAATTTTCTCAACAACATTTTCGTTGTCATGTACCATGTTTGAATTAATTATTTTTGAAATAGCAGGAGTACTCGACTCAAGGTAAAAAAATGATTCACATTCTGTTTTAAAATATGATACATTATAAAAAAAACAAAATTATAGCTAATAAAAGCCCACATGGGTGTTAAAATGCACAATATACGGATATTTATTTATTGACTGCATTTTGGGTCTCTTCAAGTCCTAACAATAAAAACGAAAAGATAATAAATTAGTAAATGATTGTTAATAGTAATGTCATTAAGTACATTTGTATTTTTTATGTAATTTTTACTATTAAATATCTATATGTTGCACATCTACATGAACTTTTATTGGATGCCTTCCATTTAGTTCTTTGTTATTCAAAAAGATGCAAAGAAAGATAGAATAACATTTGTATTGACTTGTGTCACTAAATGGAAGGCATCCATTAGCTACTTTACTTTTCTTTTTATTGATTTATTTTCAGTCTTTCATGTTTGATTATGATATATTGTTTTCCTCAGTTCTAGATATTTCCATTGGAATGCTGGCCTTTACATGCTTCTGTTTATGGTGATAGTTCTGATACCATTTTACATAGCATATTTTATTATCAGCAATATCAGATTTGGTATGTATTTATATTTTAACTCTTATTTCTACTGATTATCTTTGTTAAACATTTATATTAAGTCTAATAAATCTTTTAATCTGTGCAGTAAGACTGAATCTAATACGGCCATTGACAGTTGTCATATATCTTTTTTATCTCTACCTGTTTTGGAAAGTGGGTGATCCTTTCCCCATATTGAGTCCCAAGAAAGGACTGCTATCTATAGAACAAGGTGTTAGTCGAATAGGTGTTATAGGTGTCACAGTAATGGCCCTACTATCAGGTTTTGGCGCTGTGAATTATCCATATACTTCAATGACTTATTTTATGCGTCCAGTTTCTTACACGGATGTACAGTCTATAGAAAAACGATTGTTGCAAACTATGGACATGATAATCGCGAAAAAGAAACGAATTGCGTTAGCCAGAAAGGGTGAAGCTGATGGACAAACTGAAACTCGATCTCGATTATGGGGAATGTTAAATCCATTAGGTGGTACAAAGGGAAATCAAGAAAGTATATATTTTCTTTAATTTTGCAAAGAAGCTACGAATACGATTTATCCTAATAATACAATACATATCATTTTATAGGTATCAAGCAGTTACAAATCGAAGTTATCGCTTTAGAGGAATTGTCACGACAATTATTTCTGGAAGCGCATGACATACAAAATGCAAGAGAACGTCTAGAGTGGGCTGCCACTTGGCAAGGAAAATATTTTAATTTCTTAGGTTATTTCTTTTCTCTATATTGTACGTGGAAGATATTTATTGTAAGTGTAATTAGTTAATGATTTAAATTATCTTTTTTGAGAAAATAATACATAACATATTTCTATAGTCTACAATCAACATAGTATTCGATCGAGTCGGCAAAAAAGATCCTGTAACTAGAGGAATCGAAATTGCAGTGCATTGGATTGGTTTCAATATCGATGTTACGTTTTGGTCGCAACACATTTCTTTTTACCTCGTCGGTTGCATTGTTGTAACGTCCATACGTGGATTGTTGTTAACTTTAACAAAGGTATGTAAAATATATATAACAATTATATACCTCTTATATAGTAATTCTGCACTTTTTAATTTCTATAAAATGATTTACATGTATGTACTATCTATCTTATACAGTAAAAATTTCTAATATTATATGTAAAACAAGATACATATGTAAATACAAAGTAAAAAACATGAATATTAATTAATGTTCTGTTGCCTCATCAATTTTAATAACAATACTCACTACCGACTTTTCTATTTTAGTTTTTCTATGCCATATCTAGCAGCAAGTCGTCAAATATTATTGTACTTATACTTGCGCAAATAATGGTAAGGATAGTTTATATAATGTAAGACATGTAATTCTTATAGAAGTTTATTCATATTCCAAATTTCATGGCATTCTCTTTTTTCAGGGAATGTATTTTGTATCTTCTGTACTTCTTATGCGGATGAATATGCCAGCAGAATACCGCATTATAATAACGCAAGTACTAGGAGAATTACAGTTCAATTTTTATCATAGATGGTTTGACGTTATTTTCTTGGTATCAGCGTTATCATCAATAGTGTTTTTATATTTAGCTCATAAACACGCACCAACGGAACGCATATAACGAAATAAAAATACTTTTTATTGAGAGAAATCTATTGAGAGAGTCAGCCTTATTTTATGAAGTAATTTATTTAAAATTTACATTTGATATTTTTTGGTAGATAAGTTATTATTAAAATATGTTCATTCCTGGCAGAGAGAATAATGAAACTTTAAATGTATATATTTTTAATAGTGTTAGTAACGTTTTTAAATTATATACATAAATGCTGTCGACATATAACATTCTTTATTATGTGTGTAGCCTGAAATATTAATCTTTATTTTTAATTTTTTTATTAAATCATAAAATAAAATAACTAAATTACAAAAGATTGTATCTGTAACTTTTTAAAAATGTTATACTATTTTTATAATTGATTAATCTCAGGAAGCAATTGGCAATCATTTTACTGTTATAACTAAATTGTATATATTTGTTCTAAGAAACAATCATCCAGATCACAGATAACTGAATAGTAATAGAAAATTGGCATTATGGTATGGATACTGAGTTGATTATGGATAATGAATCCATAACTCTAATGTAATAATTCAATGGTCCATTCCTCGCCCATATTTACAGCTGGTTTACGTATCGTTAATACATTGTTATGTGGGTTATATGTAGTTTCCAATGTTACTTTTCCCATACCTGTAAGAGAAATATATTATTTTTAAAATATAGATTTGTTGCACGACTGATTTTACTTCACACTTGAATCTGACTACTCACTGTGAGATTCCAATTGAGCAGATTTAATTCCTTGTGGTGGATTGGCTATATCTATTCTTTCTAACCAGCTTTGTGTTTCATACGAAGCTAATTTATCAATTAGAGTTGATGCTATTTTATTACTGTCCAACATTATTCTTAAATATAAATATTTCCCATGACGATATTCGAAGCTGACTTCGTCATCAATGTATAGATTGCCGCTAGCTCTGCCATTACTATCAGCAATTATTATCAATGTGTAAGGATCATTTCTCATAGCAACTGTACTACGTCGTATTCTCATTTTTCGAGGGACGACAGATCCACTTCTTTGGAATACAGGGATCTTGTGAATTGTTACCGGTATTTTAACATATCCTCCTTTTTCATAGGCTTGCATTGTATCAATATCATACCAAGTTACTTTGCCCTCTCCTGGGAAGTAAACTGCTACTTCAGTAGCACTGGATTGGAATACTGGGCGCACGAGTATTGAATCGCCAAGTAACAACTCATCATCGATAGTGAACGTTTCGGATTCGGTTGGATAATGTGTCCATAAAGGACGTATAACGGGATAACCGTTTATTTCGTGTTCTCTAAAAAGTGTATACCACAATGGCAGATAAGAGTATCGTAATCTTAATGCTTCACGAACTATTTGAGTAGTTTCGTCATTGAATGTCCATGGCTCACGCCTCTTTGTTTCAATGTGAGAATGCTGGCGGAAGAAAGGTAGCCATGTTGCAGCTTGATACCATCTAATGAACAATTCTGAATCTGGATTCTTGAAGAAACCTCCAACATCGGCACCGCAGAACGACATTCCGGATATAGCCACCGAGAGACACATGGGATAACTTACACGAAGGTGACTCCAGTCAGCCACATTATCACCAGTCCACATTGCTGCATAACGTTGTGATCCAGCAAAGAAGGATCTTGTTAAAATAAATGGTCTCAGAGAACCGCCTGATCGACGGAATAAAGCATCATATGTCGCACGAATATACATATGTCCATTAATATTGTGAACGTCTCTGTGTTCCCAACCTCCATGATGAACAAGATCCTTTGGTGCAGTTACTTCAGGTCCATTAAACACGCTTGGTTCGTTCATATCATTCCAAATGTAAACGTCGTTAGTAGTACCATGGAATTTATCTAAACTATACAATCCAGTATAATAATCGACAACTTTTGGATCGAAAAAGTCTAGATACGACGAGGCGCCCGGCCAGCACCAACCCTCATAATCTTTTCCATCCCTGGTTTTGATGTAATAGCCCAAACTAGTGGCATCATTATGTAAGAAATAATTGTTATCACGTTTAATATGAGGATCTATGATAACTACCAATTTTCTGCCTTTGGCAGTAAGGTTGTGTATCATATCAAGGGGATTTGGGAATTTACGTGCATCCCACGTAAAATATTTTTTGCTATCAGTATATTCGATGTCAAGCCACATAACTTCTAATGGTATATCATGCATATCAAAACTTTCGGCGATAGTTGCGACATCATCTTGATCATTATAATTCCAACGAGATTGATGATATCCAAGTGTAAACATCTATTTAAAACATGAAACACATATTTTAAGACATTTCATAACTTAAAATCTTCTAATTTTTTATAATATTTATTTAACACACCTGTGGCAAAGGAGCTGTGCCAGTTAAAACAGTGTACTGTTTGAAAACATCAAGTGGTTTCGGACCCAACATGAAGAATACATCAATCACTCCAGATTCTGACATGAAGTGAGCATCCACCTGAGATTTCTTAATTGACCTAGATACAAAATTAACAATGCTTTCTACAACGTTATTATCTGCACTCGATAGAATGTCGATCCATGTTTCTGCTGTATTATGCCAGAAAACAGCCGATGATCTTTCTTTTCTGAAATATTACAAGAACGAATTTTACATGAATATTTTTCAAGAATCGGGTAGCTCGTTAACTTATTTATAATATGTTCTTACCCGTGAGCGTAAAGCAGCGGAATGGCACCGTATAAAGCCATACGTTCATTTGTTTCATATTCAAACACATCTAAATTGTATAATCTATATGGATCAGTAGATTTCGTTGATTGCAATGCTAGTGAGTCAGCATGTTCCGGAATACCATAGGCATGTTCTGATCCAGGAAAGCTGAAATCCATAGCAATAGCTTCTGGTCCATATGGTTTAGCATCATGATGCTCCTTGAAGTTTTCTTCCCAAGCACCAGAATCATTATCAGCACCATCGCCAGGATATGTAGTATTATTTGTTTCTGCCACTTCAGCATTTCCATCTTCTGGTCTACATAATATTCAATAATATATATAATTTTACAGAAATCTTAATACAACAATTTTATCTTCTAACAATACTCACTTTACTGGTTTTGTACGCAAATGCTCAAATCTCATAAGACCGCGAGCATTTGCAGATATTGTCAAAATACCTTGGGAATACAGTTCTACTTTAAATGGATTAATATATAAAATGGCTTTGTTCTCGCCTTTGGTTACAGTTATAGTTTCAGCAGTGCTCTCCACAAAATCCATCTCTACCGTTTGTGGTTGATCATAAAGGGCATATTCATTTTCATATCTGGGATGCAGTGGATCCTTTTCATTGATGTGCAACCGAAATGTGTTTTCTTTTAACGTGATGAGTTGTACCACGTAGGTGACACCTGTATCCTTATTAAATAAATCCACTATGATCATTGATTCATTCTGTACAAGTTTATCTGGCAAAAGCTGATATGGAGATTTTCCAGATTCCATCCCTCTGCACCGTCTACAAGAAACAAAATAAAGATTACATAGCTTTTCAGATAGCCTTTCGGATGACAATATTTACAATAATAGATAATTCTTACCGGCAGAAACTACTCTGATCACATCTTTTGAAGTTGTCTCTGTTGACTGCATCGGTAATGAATGGAGAACATAGTAGTATTAACAATAGAGCCAACCTGAAATATTTATAAGAATAAAATGAGAATTAAAATAAGAATAGAGAACAAAATGAAAAATAAATCTACATTAAGACACAATGGATCACGTTCTACATAAATCACAGATTATAAAGAAATATTTCTAAATTATATGCGCTAATAGACGAGTATTACATTGTGCTCTTTCACGTCCAGCTGGGTAACGACCTCAAGAGGAAATCCTGCCGGAAAACGCAGCCACGCGACAATTTGTACAGCAACGTTCGTTTATATAAAACTGTAGAGCTTCACCGTGGCGTATGGCGGCCGGTATCACAGTCGTTCGGCGACAGATTAGATTAGATTGGCGGCCGGCGACGCAAGGAGTTAATTGAAAAAAAAGTATTTATATCGGAAACAACATTGCGCGGAGGGGACACGTCAGCGGCGTATCAATGATCTGAGATCTACGTCACGATTTTATGCCAGAAAAAAAAAATAGACAAGGACCGCTGTGACCATTGGGAATATCGCGCATAAACGATCTCAAGTGCGCTCGCGATAAATCTGTATTTTTCCAGTCCAAAGGTTAAAAAGCCGAAAATAAACTCACCGAACACACGAAGCCATGTTGAGGAAGTAACTACTGCCTTGGCGGCGCTAAATCATGCGGTTGATGCGACATCGTGTAGGATTGATTTTACAGATGGCGCGACGAGGTATTTTACGATGTGTTCCTATTATATTTTGCGACACTCATTTGAATTTGACGACACGAAATATAATCCTTTTTCCAACTATATAATATATAATATATACAAATATATATAATTCATTTAAACAAGATACATAATAATAGTTTCTATTTAAATAAAAATATTATCATATATAGAAATTCCACGATTATAAAAAGATATTATATTATTATATTATCTTATCATTTAATAAATTGCTATCATGCATAATTCATTGTTATATTCGTCGTTATCATTCGTCATGTTATCATACTCAAATATTTTAGATATATTCGGATTAAATATTTATTATTTGCATAAACTGTATAGTTTTGCTTAGCAATAATAATAATTAATTAATTAAAAATTTTGTTTTTATTTTAAAAGTTGCAGTATTGTTCGTAATTTCTTGAAAGAGCTTGTATATATTAGAGAAATTATTGCATTTGATTCACTTTAATATTTTAACATTTTATTTTAATATTTTAATATTTTAATTTGTAATTTTTAATATTTTAATATTTTGTATTTCTACCGATTAATTCACTGCTTTCGATGACACCACAACTTGTTTGTCAATAGATTTCAGTGCAGTTAATACATTTCAATTGCGTTTACTGTGCTCATCTTTTGGTGTTTTCACAAACATTATTCTATCTTTTGTTGTTATTTAATGAGTAACAAAAACAGAATGGCATTAATTGTATCGATTTGTGATTCCACCAAATGGAAAGCACCCTTTATTTTAAAAGAATTAGCGTATACTTGCGTCTCACATCGAGTGTAGAAAATGCCGCTAAAATAAACGGGTTCAATTACGCATTTGAAGTTGCCGCTTCGTCGACCGTTTCGCTACTCAAACAACCGCCATGTTACATTTCGAATCGCGGTTAGATACGTGTTGCGTGTCGTGTTCAAATCTTTTCCGTATTTTTCGCTGTTACTGCCTAAAAGAATCCTGTGTGTGCGAAGTATCTTTAATCCGAGTACATCTCACGAATATTTCTCTTGAGACCCGTTAATCGCTTGTGACTGCTATCCCTCAATGTCGTGATCTCGAGGTTTGTTTTTGTTCGCGCCGCATGCTCCAAGACGCTACAACATGCTCCTACTCATCCAATGAGCGCGTTGAAATAAGTAAGAGAAGGTGCTTTCCAGCAACGAGTCCCTGCATTCATTTACGCAGTGATTAGCGGAGACGTATTAGTCCTTGTTGCTCACGAGTGTTAAACAAGGATTAAATGATACTCTCTGTGCTAACCGCTGCGTAAAAACGTGTTCAGATTCCCATCTAGGTGCTCGCCAGGTGTCATGTCATCCTTGTCTAATGTACGATAAACAACAAGGATGGAGTGATACCTGGGTGATACTCGAGTGGGAATCTAGGGTTTGTTTGCGTCGCATGCTCCAATATATTTCAATATGCTCCTACCATAGCTCCTACTCACTCCAACGCGCTTGATAGAGTGAGTAGGAGCTATGGTAAAAGTATGTTGGAACATATTGGAGCATGCGACGCGAACAAACCTCTAAACTCAGCATAAACGAATGCATCCAGTGCAACATAGTGAATTATTATATCTTTGTTGTTCGCCTACGTTAAACAAGGATGAAACGATTCACTGTGTTACACAAGGTTTGTTCGCGTCGCATGCTCCAACATACTCCTACTTCCTCCAACTGTAGCTCCTACTCACTCAAACGCGCTCGTTAGAGTGAGTAGGAGCTATGGTAGGAACATGTTGAGGCATGTTGGAGTATGCGACGCGAACAAACCTACAGTGTCGGATTGTGTCCTTGCTGAAAAGCACCCAGAACTATGATAAGAGCATGTTGGAGCATATTGGAGCATGCGACGTGAACAAACTTTCGGAGTAGACGATGCTCTTTTGCATGTGCGCAATCGAAATCCTTCTCGCGTCGTTATTTTCACAATGCAACGGAAATTCAATCAAAAGTGCACTTGGACCGTCAAGTATAGGTATATATTGTTAGATTTATTCAATTATTTCTTGCATTCAAGTTATTAAACATCATATATTTGGCTTGATTAAAATATTTAACGTTAGCAAATTCGCAGACAACAACGATTGTCGTTATTTTCTTAAGGTAATCTTTGTTATATTGCAAATGTTCGTAATTTACATATAATTTTTATTTAACAGGTTTCCTATTTGCTGAAGTGGATCGAATGGAGTATAGAGATTCTAACGTAGATGATATCTTTCGGTGAGTTTGCCACAAATTTTTGTATGGCATAGAGATATTTTATATCGGTATATTTGTCTGATATGTAATATGTTCATCTCGCTGTGTTTTCAAAATAAACTGCAAACTCGACTACACTGCATTTAATTGTGGTCGATATAGCTTATTTAATTAGGACAGCAAATATACTTTTAATTACGTATGAAAAAAATCAGTTACTGGAAATTATTGCTGCATGCAATATTGATTTATGACAAGCATCACACAATTATGGTAATGAACATGTTATGAATGCAACGATCTGATGAACTTTCATGCAAATGCTAGGGAATGTCATTGTTTGTATAAATTTGGAAAAAAACGAAACTGCCTTAATAACACAATTTATTGACATAATATTGGCATAATGTTGACCCAATATTGTTTTAATATATCCTCCGTGTTGAACCAATGTATCGCCAATGAATTGCTATTAGGGTAAAAATTATTACATTTTATCGACATTGTTTTCAAGCACAATATCGAGATAAATAACTTATTTTGTTCATAAACCTTCCGCATTACTCTTTCGGTTATTTTCTTGATATATCTAGAAAAGGTGCGCACAATTAATTTTTATTCTTCAGGCAAATACTAAGCACAAATAAAAGTACATATATGTAGTACAAAAATAATTAATAAAATTATTTAATCGATTTGATTGATTTTATTGGCGAATTAAATAATATTTTATTATATTTGTTAAAATGTTATTATTTAAATTAAATATAAAATTAAATCCATAAATCTTAATTATATATAATATATACATATATATTAGGATTGGTGTCGCTCCCTTTAAAAATTGGCAATTCTTAGAGTAGAGAACTCAAGTTCGTGCTCAATAATCCTGAGATTTATTTTCATTTTTTATATACAGAAATACTTTAAACGAATTTTTGATTTTTTAATTATATTTATATACAGTAAGAAATATTAAATTAAAATCTAAAAATTAAAATCTAAAAAAGTATATGAAACTAATATGAGAGAAAGTTTGTTTAGGACTTATTGTTAGTTACACAGATAATAATATGGAATAATATTATTATATTAATAAAATCAATAATATTAATGAAAGATAAACCATCGCAATACAAATAAATAACAAATTAGTCCATATTTACTTAACATCACACATTTAATTTATTAGAATTAGAAGAGTAATGCATTCAGTTGGCAGGGAAAATACAAGTTCTATGGTAATTATTATATATATATTATATATATATATATATATATATTATAGATTATAGAAGTTTGGCACTCGGATCAGTTCACTTTTGGTGGATGTAAAAAAGACTAACAGTTTACCTCTAACATATTCATGAATCAACGAACGGGTTTTGTCTCTCTCTTTCTCTCTCTCTCTCTCTCTCTCTCTCTCTCTCTTTCTTTCTCTTTTTCTCTTTCTCTCTTTGATTCTCTCGATAAAATGTTTTTAATTAGAATCTATTAATGCGTATGCTATGAATTCATGGAACAGTACGTTCTACATAGGAGTGTTGTACGCATTATAATATATTATATATATATCATTATGATTGCTATAATCAACATTCACATTAGATTGTTTTATTAGATACGTTTCTAATTTTAAGAAAATTATCATTAATCCACTTTCGGCCAGACATTTATTCAAGTTTCTGCAAAAGCGTATGGAATTTTATTTTCATTAATATTGTGATTTCATTAAGGCAATTGACTTGCTACCCATAAAAAATCCACTTTTTTCTTCTAAGAAAAGATCTTGAATAATTAATAGTGATAAAATAGAGAGGTATGACATATTTAAGAATATCAGTGAATCTCTTGATAAAAGTTCAAAAAAATTCCTTTCAAATATTATATATTTTATTAACATATAAAAATCTTAATATCTTCCCTGTATTTTAAGAACAATTTTATTAATTTATTTAAATCAAAATTTAACTATTTAGTTTAATAAATTTATATTGTTTAACTAGATAATGCTATGTGCTTCTGTTTATCATTGATATTGGCTACGGTTCACTTGATGCTACAAGTGCTTTGAAGTATTTTTTAATTGGTCAGTTAGAATAAAATTCTTTGTTCTAATTGATCAGCCAAATACTTCAAAGCATTTGTAGCATCAAGTTTGTGAACTGCACCTATTAACTTACTTAATAATTGTATTTATAGAAGTAACTGGGGAAGGGGAATTTAATTACAATTATTATTGTGAACTCTAAAGAAAATTTAGCATAGACTATCATATTATTCAATGTTAGCCGAAAGTGGATTCATCGAGATTACCGTGAATTTAATAGTAACGTAACGTAAAATTTTTCTTAAAAATCAACGAACTTGTCAACATGCCTCTTAATAAATTTTTCTCAGATAATACTGAAATCGCGCACGCACAATCCCGTTCATCGCTTATGAATTATGAACTCGTCGCGCGTCAACGATTCGTAGAAAAGATTTACACTCATTCATGTAAAAAACAGCTTATAGACTTTGACTGTTACTGCTAATTCGCATTTAATATGTCAAATAATCGTCTTATTTGGCGTCGTCTAGTGTCTATCGCTCGCTAAAGCTTGCACAAAAACGAAACAGATGAGAATTGTGCATGCAGTATTTTGTACGTTATGATTCTATGTAATTCGATCAAAGACAATTATCGTAATAATTCGTGAAAAAATATAAGAAAACTTGATTTATGGAAAACGACATCGGTTCTAATACTTTATCACTTTTACAACTTATTATAACAATCCAAGAGAATTTATTTTATCTCTTCTGGCACGTTTCTAAGCAGAATCATAATTCAATGCGTGTCGCTACGTAAAGATAAAATACATGTTATATTGTCGTGAAAAGAGCGACTTGATCTTTCCGCATTTCACCAGGCAAATATTAATTATCGATTTATGTTTATTTGCGCAATATGAGCAACATCAAAACAGGAATAAGATGAAAAATAATTGTATGCGGGATCTATATCAAAGGAAAATAAGTTTGACAATACGACAGTATAAAAAGATATGTCGAAACTCGAGTATAGCTGTTTATATAAATGCATTTCGTTTGCGTTCTTTGGTGGCAAGTAACAAGTAACAGGAACATACATAGTCTCGATTACATTGTGTATATTTAATCATTGTACAATACAGTGTCACAAAGTTCCTGTATTATCCCGATTACTCGATGTTTCCTTTGTTTACAGCTTAAGAACGAAAGTTCCTTTTTTTTTAGCCTTAATACTTTGTTTTTTATGTGGAACTTACGATAATGGGGATCGATAAATGCCACTTTTATATAACGATCTTACTATCCTAGATTTACAAAAGGTGTAAAAATGGAAGGAGATAAAGGAACATAAAATTTTTCTGAAAATTTGCACTCTAGAACGAGTCAGTATCCCGACGGACTTTTCGCTTAGACCAGAATTGAATTTGTCGTAAAAGTCTTGCTTTAGTGAACAATTGGTCTGCCTTTTCAATCGAACGTATTTCAATCCGCCGGAAGGAGGGGACGTAGTGTAGACATACGAAAAATCGACGTGTGATTAATGGAAAGAATGTCAGAAGAGTCAGACATTTCTTAGGCACATTGAGCTCGTGATAGCGGCGATAGTCGTGACATTCAAAAAGATCTAGAGTTCCTGTTTATATCGTTTTAGACTAATAGTACACGAGGACACTGCGAACTATCCCGGATCGCGAATTATCGATCAATCCTTTTCGATCCATAAGTTTCTCCTATAATCTAAGAGTCTCTTTGCTTTTTTCAATTAAAATTAAATGCATCGCGCGAGATCGGATTCCGACGATAACTGAGTTTTCCACCAAAACATTCAATGTCATTTCACTGTTTTTCGATACATGTTTGACGTGATAATCTCGGGCTTCAATGAACAATTGTAAACTTTGTCGCAGATTTCACTTTTCTTAGGCACATTAAGTCCATGATATCCACGATAGTTTTAATGAAACACGTCAAGAGACGCTACGGCTTTCTTCGCGTAAACCGCAACGTGTTTCTCTCCTGCTAGACCCAGTACTGATCCCTTCTCAGCAAAGGGTTCTTCTTGGTCCTTTGAGTTGTGGCTGACTGACAAGGTAGGTCGGAAGTGTCGAAACTACTCCATTCGTCGCTGTCCGCCACACCATAGGGATATCTTGCGGATACGTCGACCTCCGAACCACTTTCCAGAGGGGTCAAGGGTATCACTTTACACTGAGGTAATGTCGAGGGTAACATTGGCAAAGGCGTGCTGACCGTCACGCTGTTGTGATCATTACCAAAAGGCTTTAGATGTGGAGTGGTAGGCATCAAGTGATCCGGAGGTCTGGGAAGTGGCATCACCCCAACAGCGGGCGTAGTTTCCGGTTTTTCCTCCTCAGCATGCTTGTATTTATTGTGACGACACCTGATTGTGATAATAACGACCACGCCGAGAAGGAACACGCCAAGCAACATACCGAGGATTAGCAGATAATCGTTGCTCATGTTCGGTGCGATCGCCATCTCGCCTTCGTGACCGACTGGATCCATTGGACCGCCCAAAGTGATATTGTCGTCGTCTATGTCGAGCTTAATATTGAATTCGAAATCCCCCACTGCCGGTTGGAAAATAGACGCTGCGAGGATGAAACTGAAGCTGTCCGCGACACCGTCTATCGATGGTATTTTTCTACATACTAGATATATCACCCCCGAGATAATTTCCTGGTGCGAGAAACGCGCGACTTCTCGCTCGCGCGCGCCTCTCTTCTCGCCGGATGACGAGGAACTTCTGATAATTCTCTTGATCTTTGCGTATTTTGGCTTTTTCACGATGGTGTAAAGAGGATTGCTTGTTGTTAACTTTGCTAGAGGAGTCGCGTCCAGATATTGTAGAGTTATACGATTCTTTTCGCCCGCCAACGCTGTCATCGAGTTCATGATCATGAGAGGTACGACCTTGATTTGTACGCGTATATGCTTCTGCTCGAAGCCACTCAATCGCGCCGATAATTCCAAGCTGTCGTTCGACACTGTCATGTCAGTCTGCATGAACATTACGCTTTTCGATTGCAGATCGGTCTGCTTGAACGTTGCCGCAGCGCCGTCCCGTACATACAATATTCCGTGTTTTGGATGCGTCGTAATCTCATAAATCACCAGGTCTTGACGTGCGTTTGTATCAAGCTTGACATCATTCTCCGAGATAAGTGCCACGTTTGAACCTTGCTGCAAGCTTAGAGGACCGAGTACAGTCACATTTAATCGTATAGCTAAAATGTGAACATTAAAGACGGTATAAATTGGATTGTAAGCACCATCCCAAACTCTGAAGTAGAAAGAAGCAGTTTGTAACGTTCCATTATGTTCATATACCACTCGATTAGAATCCACGTCGTATTGGGTAAATTTTTCCACAGGACGTACTTCCGAAGTGTTTTGATCGAATGGTAAAAGCAATAATCTACCAAAGGTCGGTCCTGAAATTACATCGTATATAATTTCTTCCGGTGGAGTATCAGGATCGGTGGTTAAAAGGTTCTCCCGGGTGATGGTCTGATTTTGATTTTGCACGACCGTAATATATGGATTGTTGGTAATGAGTTTGAAAGGTTGATCGTTGATCGGCTCGATTACAACAGGAATACTGGTGTTGCAAAGTAACACGTGACCGGGTGTCAAGTATAACGAGAATTGAATACGATCTTCCAGAGTGTCTGAGTGATCGTGATAGTAAGCAATTTTTCCGCCCTCGATTTGCGGTTGCGTAAAAGTGGTCACGTTTAAATCCGGCAGAAGCATCACGTGTCCGTGACTAGGTTGATGAATCAATCTTGATAATACCGCCGGATTCGGGATCCCAGCGTTAATTTGTAGAAATGACACAATGCCACTTATATTCATCACGACCTCTGCGGAGCTACCCTCCATGACTCTCACATTTTTCGTAGAAATATACCTATCTAAGCCTCCACTTGAAACTGATATATCTATTTGGAAAACCTACGATATACAAAGTATACTGTTAAATATAAAATAACTTTTCGAAATTCTTAGTTTTAACCCTTCGGTGCCACTCTAGATATAGCATATTGCCAGCTTTTTGCCAATGCTTTTTCTATTAACTTTTTTATTAATAAAAATACACATATACATTTGCTTGTGTGATGACGTTAAATTTCTTAATCGGCGTTTCAATTGGAAAGAAATCTTTTTACATGATCATTGTTATGAAAATTATAAATAATCGAATTATAGTTGGATGTGTCATATTTAAATGTATTGTTTCTGTAGTGTGGCATCGAAGATTATTACAAAATATCAAAAATGTTAAATTTCTTGACTTACTAAAAATGCCGTCTTTTATAAATTATAAAATATGCGTAGCGCGCGCGCGCGCAGAAAATAATATATTTTCAATAGATATATATTAAATTATATTATATACCTGATTCGTTAAAGTTCCAGCGAAGTGTGTTTCGATGTCGAATATGAAAGAGTCATTGGCCGTAAGGTCCATGAACTGCTTGGTGTGCTCGTAAATTACTTTGCTATTGTTTATATCTCTCTGAGTAAATCGCTCGACCTCAAGCCAGACCCCTTCACTTGTCTCCATTATAACTTTGCCTAAATGGGGCCCATTTCGCACAGTGTACCTAATCTCCCTCGCTTCGTCAGAACACGTCGTTAATAAGAGCTTGTCTGATATTAATTTTCTAGTAAGGGGGAAGACATTAAGGGGCATATTGTGTTCAATGTTCAGACGAATTGGCTTTGTGGTGACCAAAATCGTGTAAGATTTCGTCGTGTGTACACCATCACTTAAAACGAAATTGAATTCACCATCAGATCCATCTGAAAAAAAAAACGTTTTACATATTTTTATCATTTTATATTAAATATTATATTGAGAATTTACAATTTTATCAATTAAAAAGATCTAATTTTGTGGTTTAATTTTCTGAAATAGTATATTACAAATTCATAAAATTATTATACGTTTATTTTATGTATGATTTATTATGTAATCATTAATGTTTAACATTATATTTCCCAGCAAACATCAACTAATAAATAATACAATTGTTAGTTAAAATTTCCCATTCAACTTACGTACAATAGATATGTGTTATTATATTACGGTTATTTGTTGAGTAAAAAATTAGAATTAACAATTATGTTATTGTTAGTTGGTATTAACAAAGTTATATTATATTATTATTATTGTTATTATATGTATATAATTAAGGAAAATTCTATAAGATAGCTCGTCTATTTAAATTAATATTTCTAAATATTGTAAACACTTACTCGTATGTGTGAATACGACTTGTGATTCGTTAATTTGGCTCTGCGTAAAATTATAAATGTCCACATCAGGTGAAGTGATTAACGAGATGTATCCATTTCTTACTCCAGTAACGTTGAATATTATATCGTATGGGGAAGTGTCATTGTCTATAGCTGCTAAATTTGTCGATGTCAAAATAAGGGAACCACCTTGCCAAACATTTAGCTTAGTTCTATTTACTAACACAGGAACCTCGTCATTAACGGGTTGAACAATAATCGATACATCAAAGGGCTCGCTTATTTTATCACTAGCAGTAACTACCATCCTGAAGAAATCGCTCAAAAATTCATCTCCGTTATGCTTGTACAGTATAACTCCAGCGTTTAGATGCTTTTGCGAAAACTTCTTTACCTGAGTGTTCTTCGTGGAATCAAAAATCGTACCGTGCCTTGGCTTCTCTACTATTCTATAATCCGATACCTTGCCAGCATAATACGGCGTCACAATCAAGAAGTTTGTCTCACTTAGTATCACGTCTTTCCCTTCCACTACAGTAAAGCTCTTTGCCTCGACGTAGAGTTTCTCTGGCACTATCACGAAGTTCACACTTAGTCCGCGTAACCATGTAATACCGTTAGTAACGTCTACAACAAAACGATCGTTCGTCTGATTCATAATCGATTGAACGTAAAAGACACGATTATCGTTTATCAGATTCTGCTCGAAATGCTTCACAGCGTTACCGCTGTACTCTTCTCTCATTTCCTCGCTATGCTCATCGTGGATTTGTAAATCTAGATAGCCATTCTGCGGCCATTCTCGCATGAAATAGACAATTTCAGTTGGCGATATTTTGGGATGCATTATTTCGAGGCTTTTTCGATTCAACAGAATACTAGTGGCTTCCTCGACAAATATCGTCTTGTTATTTTGAATAATCAATGATTCCCAATAACTCTCTGGATAGACTTTGATCGTGAACACACCCTCTGCATCTGCGCCTTTAACGAACACTTTAAATCTGAAAGTATCTTTTATTAAGGATCCACCCAAGTGCTTATATAACACACTACCGTGCTTCAGATCATCCTCTGTAAAACCGTTTGACTCTCTGCCATGCTTCATCAATATACCATGTTTCGGTTTCTCCCACACATTGTATTTTATGTCCTTTTCTGTAATATACACATTCGTTTCTACCTCTAATTCTTTCGATTGGAGCACCACAGACTTGTTAAATTGAACGACCGAACCGTTGTTCTCGCGTAATTTGATGTATGGCGGGCTGGCTTGAATTTCAAGAACACCAGTCCTGTAAAAGTGACCATCAGTGATACCGAATTCAATTTTTTCGTGTTCATCCCCTTGATGTCGAAAGAGTACCACACCCTCATTGATATCTTGTTGCGAAAATTCACGTATTTGTACCGAGGGATTAGTCATTCTGTACAACCCACTTTTTCGAGCATCCCTCCTGGTGTAAATAAGTTCGCTCGCTCTAGTACCAATGTCCTTATCCATGTATGCGAGATCCTTATTGGTTATTGATTTTTCGCCTTTCAACACAACGTGAAAAATTCTATCGATTGTTCGCTCTGGCGGATTATCATTTTTCATGATGATCTCGACTCGAAATTTCCCGACATACATAAAATCCGTGGAGTCCATGGACATTGCCACAAACTCGAAAGAATCTTCTTTAGTCTCGGAATCATCGTGCACGTAATATACTATTTGCATCAATACATCTTCTAACGTAAAAAATGAGACATTTTTTTTATTTTGCGATATCGAACTATTCGCAATGGAGAGCCAACCATGATTTGGTTTTACTGTAAGATTGTATATCAAAGAGGATACACCGTATTCCTTCGGATTCATATGTGTGATTCTCAGAGGTACTTTCGAGCCTTCGTCAACTTTCAAATTCTCCGCGCCCTCAAGCGATTTGCTGTTCTTGCCAAGATAATATCGAACTTTTAAATTGGCATGTATGTCGACGCATTGAGGTGCGTTAACTTTAAACGTGATTTCGTCGAGGATATTGGAATAGGATCGTCTGAATAGACGGTAGCTCAGTCTATTGGCCTCGATATCTTCCTGGGTGAAGGTATCAGTTGCCACGAGTTTACGGTCGAACAGAAATAAATTGCCATATTTTGGTCCCGTTATAAGAGTAAAAACGATCTTACTTGGTGATGTAACTAGCGGATTCGTCTGGTACTTCAAGTGGTTGCCCGTGATAGTGAAGTTTGATATATTGGTGAGATTGATAGGTACTCTTTTAGTCTCCTTCAGCTCTAGATCGATGAAAGTAATACGAAAGTCGTAGGTCTGCTGAGTCTTTACTTCGCGCACGCTTGCTTGGAATTTAAACTCGTCCTGATTAGGGCTGCCGACGTTATGAAGGTAACGAACGGTGTGCAATTCCACGTCCCGACTAGTGAAATGGTCTACGTTTGCCCAACTGCTAGAGACGTCCTTCAATTTCTGCAAAACACCAAATTGTGGCGGCGAGACGACGTCGTAACGAATGTCGATGGTGTTGTCGTCCGAATTTGTGGCGAATGAGAGATTCGCTGGTGTCAAGTACGAGAACGAACGATGTACCACAATGAGACCAGTATTGTGCGTCAGCTTGATTTGCAACGGGTAAGCCGATACGCGTAAATACGCTGGCTGACTACTCTCGATGCCGTCGCTCACTTGTAAACCCAACATTGCATTTGGTTTAGCTGAAAAATTAAATGTTTCGTTCATATAAAAGCTTTCGATGAAAATATAATCCTTCATATATTTTTTATCGCCGGGCATTTACATTACGGTTTTGCAGATTTGAAATAAAAGGTATTGCAACCACAACATAAAACGATTAATAAATATGCTAATTTAAAATACAACATTTTTTGGGGATTAATAGTAATGTATTGTTACCGTTTCCACGATGCACATACGCAATGAGACCTTGCATTAATTCGGCTTGCGTGAACGTGTCGATAGGTCGAAATGGATAAGTAACTCTTTCGATGTGCCCCGCGTCAGTATCTGCTCGTAAAACCGTATAAATCAGCATTTCCGACGGAGTGTCAGCATCTATGGCCCATATTAACTCCTTGGTCAGTGTTTTTCTTGTACCCTGTGAATATCAGCGTTTTTCGCACATTTTATATTTGCCCGAGATCATCCGACGAATGTTGCACAGACATATTGAATGAAAGGATTCAACGAATTGGCGAAAAATTGCGCTGTTATTTTCGCGCTGACGTAAAACGCATCAAGCGAGATATAGCGAATACACACTTTGATATTTTATATCAATACATTCGTTTAGCAATCAATTTTTTTATTGAAAAATAATTTGGGATAGTGAATCAATGTAAAAGGTCTTGTTTTAATTTTAATATTATTACGCACTAGTTTTAACATAACAATTATTTTTATTTGTACATTTTTGTAAGAGAGTTTAAAAAAGTAATTAACAATCAGTTAATTATTACAACTACTTACTATTTACTATTTGTATTTGCTACATACCATTTCGTATTTGCTAAAATGGCTGTAGCGTACTTAGTGCGTTGGAATTGCCCCGGTATGGATTAGGTTAAATGAACATATATATCGTAATTATAATTTCCGTCTTTGTATTTTACGCTTATTACTCTTCCGAGAATTTGCATCCAGATTGAAAGAAATATGCGTTATGCGCGTGCATGATATACACGCGCGCATACCCTCGAGCTTACACGAGCAGTTAATTAAGAGCGATGACCGGCGCGCGAGCGAGTTAAATCGATTTCGTTGCGGCTAAATTGCCACGTTCTCCGAAGATGCACGAGCCACAAATAAGCTACTATTTCATATGGCCTCCCCATTAATTGATTTAGTTGAGTGGCATGAACTGCCGGTTGTTTCGGCTAAACCGAACGTAACGTGTTTCGAATTATCGCGCATTGTCGTCGGTGACGTATCATGATAAATACATTGCTGGGAGACTAGATAAAGAAAAGAAGAAGAGCTTACAGTTTATTTTCGTGTCTTACTTGGGCCAGACGCAGCACTTTGGCAGTCGGTATCTCGAGTAACGGGGGGTCATTGACAGGAGTGACATTAACATGAAGAGGGAACCTAAGGCGTCCTTGGAGGTATCCTGGAAGCATATAGCCTGTCTCGGCCACCAACGTCAATTCCAGAATCATGCTGTCCTCTGTGGTTTCGCTACCATCATGCATGTACTGTATCTGTTGGAGAAGTCAATTATCATAAGGATAATGCCGTACATCATATCCAACACATAGCAATGTTCACATATAGCAAACTCCGATAATTAACATGGTTTTAAAGAATTACTTTTACTGTTAGAACGATTACTAATAAATCGCAAAATTGAGAACAAACGACACGGTAATTGATCGCGTTTTTTACACTCGCGCAAAATCTGGTAAAGAAAATTTGCATTCGAAAGAAATCACTCGAGTATCAATAATCTGTTATGTATCGCAATATCGGTTAGGAGTAACCGTACAACCAGGAATGTGTGAACCTTAACTTGTACGAGAGCTCGCTGTTTCACGAGAATCTCAATCGGCAAACACACACTACATCGTGCTACAGAATCAGAATTAATCATGGGAGAGTACGTCAGAGTACCTGACTCCGTGTTATCCTTTCTAGCGTTTGATCTAACACTCGAGATCGACCGCGGTTGAAAATTAATTAGAGCGACAGGAGTACAGGAGTTAAATCGTCGATTAGCATATCAAGTGGGCGTCGTCCCCGGTTGATCCGAGTCGAGACAAGGGGAAGACGCGAGCTTTTTCCTCGTTCTTTTTTTAACGATTGAAAAACAATTGGCAATAAACGACAGACGCCGGGGCGGCGAATAAAAAGCGAGCGTTACGCGATCTTTAACGAAAAACCATTAATGAGTGGTGGCGCGGGCGGTTTATAAATAGAGCACTGTCGCTAGATAAATTGAGTGTAGGTAACATGAGGAGCAGGGGCGAATGAGCGAGTGAGAGCAAGTCGGCCGACCCTCCATGTTCCCGCCTCTAACGATTCTAAAGTTAGTCCTTATGGCGCGTACTATGTATAGCAGCGCGTGGTCCTATGACGAACTGGAAGAACACATGATTTCCATGTTTCTCCGGCCTTCTATGGCCCATGCCCGGCCAGCCGGCTCTGACCGCGTTTAGTCACCTGATATTAATTAATGTCAGGTGCATGTCGACCGAGTTTCGTCTCTTATACGTGCTTCCGCAAACTTCTCGGTGATTTCGACTTTTATCGTAACCGACAGGTGGATTAATATTGCAGCAATCCTTGTGATTGCAGGCTTACAATCGAGCAACGAGTTTGAAACGGAATTAAACGTTAATTAAAGGATTTAGTAAATTGATGAGTAGCTGATTAGGCGATTACCTTATCCTGATTGATGTCTTGCAACGTAAAGGAATGATCATTTCGGGATGTTAGAAGATCTAATGCCAACGTTCCGTAAGTTGGCGGTGTCACTAAGGTAAATGAGACATCAGTTTCTTCCAAGCCGTATTTGGCGATGTCCAATACCATCGCGATGTTTTCGCTCGTTACCAACACATTTTCCCCTTCAGAAACTAGTATAGGACTCAAAGAGAGAATTTCCAAATTTACAGGGAGGGTAGTATTCGAGTACATCTGCAAACACATCATATCGATTCTTCATTCTATGAACGCAGATATTAATTTTATCTCAATATTTTCAACATCTGTACTATATGTTTTCTTATGTATATACATTATAGATGTTATTAATATTGAATTGCATATACATATATGTATATTATTTTTATTAAACTATTTATTATTTTAATAATAATGATTGTATACAGATACATACATATATGTATATATGTATGAATAATATGCTATATACATAATTTCTTAAATTTTTATTATTAGATATCAGTGCAATAGAGATGCAAATAAATTAAATAAATTCAAACATATACTAAAAAAATGAGTTATTAGAGCCGCCCTAATTGATAAATGCGATTTGTGTAATTGATGAAGCAATCAACAAATTTTTTTGCCAAACGTTTCGACCCTTGCTGTGGTGATCTTCAGTGGATATATTTAATAAAAAATTATGTATACAACATAGGCTGATACAATCTCTTATAATATAGCCGAGTGAACGTTGCTCCCCTTTGTACGTGTCCCTTTTGTAATGCACAAACAATAACATACAATGATTCAATTGTCCATATGCTATGGCAATGAAGCCAATGTATCTTTGAGTTTGTCGAACCAGAAATACGACATGCACACATATCTGTAAGTCTTTACACGTACAAAGAGAAACAACGTTCACTCTATATTACACTCTATATTACGCTATATTACAAGAGACTGTATCAGCCTATGTTGTATATATAATTTTTTAATAAATATATCCACTGAAGATGACATAATAAGGATCGAAACGTTTGGCAAAAAAATTTATTGATGCTTCATCAATCCCAGTCACACAAATCGCATTTATCAACCAGCGCGGCTGTAATAGCTCATTTTTTTAGTATATGTTTGAATTTATGTTCCAAGAGAGATTTATTTATATAGTTTTTAATTGTAAAATTAAATTTAATTGTATTTCATATTAATTACTCGCAATGATTGTTCAAGACTAATTTATATAAACAATGTCTTGACTAAGTTAGCTATGCGTCTCCGTAAACCCATACGCTAGTTGCCGGTGACACAATTAGCTCACAACCGCAACGTAACCCTCGCCAAGTGGGTGGAGCATCATTGAAACTCAATTAAAATTGATCTACCTTATAGTCCTCGGCGTAATTCGGCTTGATGCATAGCGACTGGTCGCAGTTGCACCTGAATGAGTTGACACCCAGTTGCATGCAGGATGCACCGGATACGCAGGGATCAGCCTCGATACACGGATATCCCCAGACACAACTCACGACAATACCCTGGCTGACCTTGACGTCCGGTAAACCGAGGTCCTTATTGTCGAGGACCATGTTCCGTATGCAGCCTTTGTAACTAACGTCACCAGATCGAAGACCCTTGCCTAAGGCTCGGGCGCGTTTATTTAACTCTGTGCCGCCGATGTACAATGTGTCTGCCAAGTCGAGGAACCGATTACCGCCGGAAGGCAGAGCCATTGTTTTCTCGTGATGATCAACAGCGATACCAAGGCCGCTCGGATTGAAATCCACGATTACGCTATGCCATTTACCGTCAGCTACCAAGGTACCATGTGTCAACTCGGTCGGGCCATTCCCTTTGTTCATCAATAGCCGAATCTTACCCTCGAACAGCTCGATGCCGAGGTAATCGGCGTAAGATGATTGCCCCGTGTTATAGAGCAACAAGCCATTATCGGCGCCGGTCTTCATCTCAAATTCCCATCTGCAAAGTCAAAAGATGGAATTGGCAGGAAACTTTGTTACTGTCCCTTAAAAATGCGGAATCGGACTCGTCTTATGTTACGGTCGTTACATGATGATTTCATGACGCCATCGAGAATACTCTTCTAGATAATATTACTGATAAGTTATTGGTGGTAAAATAACGGAAAACTCTGATATTATATGCATCTCATTAATCGGATTTCGCAGTTGATTTTTCCATATAATCCATAAACGTTACAACAGTAATATTATTGGTAACGAAATATCATACAAGATGTCCCGAATTTAAATGTCAAAACTTTGGGAGTGTGTAAGGGATTGATAAATTAAGAAAGAAAGTTCTTTAGAGATACGCTCGTTTTTGTTTTGTTTTGAAAAAAGGACAAAAGTAATTGTTTCGTTCTCGCACTGAATTATCATCGTTGAAATCATACACGAAAACAATAATATTCCGTTTTCTGATGAAAACTTTGTTTACACACATTTCTGCCTTTCTCCTATAAATCCGTTAGTTACTCATCAAAAGTCATTGAGTGAGTTACTCCTGTTACAATATGTGTTCTGTTGAATATGCTGATATGGTTTTCATGTATGATTTCTGCAAAGGTAATGTCATAGAGAGGCGATGCGAGAGTATGCGAACCGATTTCCAGACAGAAGAGTGTCGGATCGGTGAGTCATTACGTTGATGAGTATTTGGCTGCAACGTGAGCTGTCCGTACTAGATGCAATTGCTTGTATTGCAAAAAGTAAACATTTTGAACGATATTTACATTAAGCAAATGACAATGTGAATTGAATAAGTAATAAATAAGTACACAAATAAAAACTACATTGTTTTTTTACGATTTTCTTTTTCTCCAAAACGAAGCAAAAACGGGCATATCTTTAAAGGAGACTTTTTTCTTAGTTTATCGATTCCCTACACGTTCCCGAAGTTTTGACATTTAAATTCGGGACACCCTGTACATGTATATCATGAACGAGAAACTTTACAAATGCATCGATTGATCAAACGTGACACCGTCGAATAATTTGTCATTTTTGTTGAAAGGTTATGATTCTTTTTTGAAAAAACGAATTAAACTGTAATCGATAAGATATACAAAATTCTACAAGATTAATTGAGGTATAAAACGTATACAAGATACAGATATAAAATAGAGATGAAAATCCCGACAATTTGAAGATTTGATAATTTATAAATTATCACAATTTGTAAATCTTCAAGAATATTTTTTCTACAAGATTATTGCATGTTTTGCTCTCCGTTTAATCATCGTTCTTGAAACGGTATGGTGTTCAGACCTTACTACAGAACGCGATTAAACAAGCGAAACGTTATTCGTCGTGCAACACGAGTTAAACGAGCGAGGCAATGCAAACGATGGTAGCAAGAGGGGAAAGAAGATTGTTCGCCGTGAATTTATAATTGTAATCAAATCAAATTTCGCTCAGTCGACTTCTACCCGGAGAAACTTTGGGGCGAGTGATTTTCGCATCTTATGCGAGAAGACGCCACGACTGCTACGAACATGAAAGCCGATTATTTACTTCAGCGGGTGGATTCATTACTTTGCTTTTGAAGTAACATCACAGTGAAGTGCTACAATAGTGGTTACGAAAGCAGAGTAGACTTTCATCGTCATAACAGACAGATGCAATAATATACAGTAACGCGATAGCGATGTATATACTGGGAATTGGAATTACTACTGCGCGTATTTGTACAAATATTAATATTATGTTTAAAAAGTTATATCATATGTATTAAGTATACCATATATTCTTAATATATTTATGTATTTCATTGTTATAAAAATTATAATCAAAATAGTTACCGTTGTTATCGATGTCACGATTATTATGATAGTATCTACTTTCTATGCTTTCATTATCTTTTATTGATGGTAGTTGAAAAAGTTTTATGTTAGAATATGCATGTCATTAATTAAGTTGCAAGCCAAGTTTAATTACATGAATCGTGGTGGTTACGGAAGCGGAGTAGACTTTCATAGTTATAACAGAGAAGTGCAATAATATACAATAACGCGATAGCGATGTATATACCGAAAATTGGAATTTAAAAAGTTACATCATATTATTATACCATACATTCTTAACATATTTATTTCAATGCTATTAAAATGACAATAAAAATAATCGTTATCGATATCATGATTGTTACGATATTTTCTATTTTCTGTGTTTTCATTATCTTTTATTGATGACAGTTGAGAAAAAAGTTTTATGTTAGAATACGCATATCTTATTAATTAGCTAGCCAAGTTTAATTACACAAATCATGATTATCTCATCGAAAATTAGCTTATAACTTAACTCTATTAAATCCAAGAATTAATGAAGATACCTGATATGTTAGTCAATGTCTTACATATATCGTATATATAAAGCTACACAATACAACGCGTAACGGTTGTAAGCAAACAGGTACCTGCGCGAATTGTAAACGCAATTAATCGTTTACCGCGGTGCTGGAGGTGCACTAAGGATTCTAATACGGTCCGCTTGTGTGTCTCTATACGTTCCTCATCAGTCGATGTTTTGCTTCCGAAAGCGCAGTATAACGTGTTCGGTCTTTGTATGCTAACTGATATTCGTGAAAATTAAATTTGTTCGAAAAATTCCAGCGGTTTAAATAACGAAAAAATATCCGATCGTTATTCCTTCGGTCTTTATCGATTTAAACTGACTAAATATACAAAAGAAAATCAAAGTATCTACGTCAAACACGACAGGTCCACGTTTTATACGCAACGAAAGATAACCAATGGAACTAAATAACGATTTAACGTGAAAAGTACACTTGGTTTAAGTGGAGACAACTTAAACGTCTGTATGAATCATGCATACAAGTGACACTTGAATCTTCCAGATCAATTGAACTCAGAAAGCGTACGTCGAAATCTTCACGGTTCATCGACTTTACGGTAGAACGTCACGGAAGGAAAACAGTTACGACTGTCCAAGTGTCCAGTCATCCATTCAGTTCCTCTTGACCATCTACTTATCCGTTTGTCGACGAGATCTACTGGGTTGCACTACGTACCTGTTCGATGCGAGAGTCGGTTACTTTCAAACATTTATGTGAAAAAAACCGACTGACCTTTTGTCTCGCTTTTAGCCGCATTAACGCAACAGGTACCAACATTTATTTCCTCAAATAAGTTGAATTAAGGTACTACTCGGAACTAGCGCTTTTAATTCGGGACAACAAAAGAGCCTGAGTACCTACGGCCGTAGCTTCTGTGAACGTACAAGATACGAGAAACCATGCGTGCAACCCCAGGACTTAACTATCTGCATGTGAAGGCCGGTATTAACCGCGCTTACTCGGCGTACACCGCATTCGTGTGAAAATGAAGTGTTTTTCTGCCTTAGTATACTCTCGAATAATTTTCGCTGGGATAGCACAGCGAGGACACATCTGGCTCACTGAAGTTTTTACTCTCAGACGTGCTTAACGTTTTCGTACTATAGCCGCGTATGTACGAAGGTAGTTTGAAAAGTTCTCGTCCTGACAGAGATGATGCCAGAAGTATGAAACTGCTATAATTTTTGACAAGTTTGATCCTGCAGAGAGTTACTGTCAAAATTTCAGACGGTGTTTATTAGTTACTTTGTTTTGGTCGTATAAAGCAACCAACTTTTGATTTTTTTTTTAATAGATGAAATCGAATGTCGCGCAGTAAAATACTTTGTTT
Organism: Trachymyrmex cornetzi; assembly: GCF_001594075.2. Taxonomy (NCBI): domain Eukaryota; kingdom Metazoa; phylum Arthropoda; class Insecta; order Hymenoptera; family Formicidae; genus Trachymyrmex; species Trachymyrmex cornetzi. Next base: position 1,613,392 of record NW_017300267.1, read on the forward strand.
TAAAAGGTTTAATGCCAATAAAAATGAAAAACAAGCTTAGATTCAATTTTGGGAGAGGCTTCACATTTTTTTCAACCGTTAACAAATGAGCTGTTGAATTTAAATGTTACGTCCAGAAATGGTGTGATGAACGTTCAGGTTGTCCAAAAACCTCTACGACTAATGACATTGAAAAAACCTGTAATGCCGTGTTGAATGATCGACGAGTAAAAGTGCGCGAGCTTGCAAACATCTCAAATGATCGCGTTCACATCTTATTATACATGAGCATTTGCATATAAAAATGCTTTCACTGCGATGCCGCATTTGCTAACAGTCTATCAAAAATGTAGTAGTAAAATCGCATGAATTGAACTTTGAATTGGTTCCGCACGTATCGTATTCACCAGATTTAGCCCCTAGTGACTTTTTTTTCTTTCCAAACAAGAAGAAATCTCGCAGGGAAAAGATTTGGCTCAAATATTAAAGTAATCGATTAAACTAGTGCTTATTTTGAAGGCTTAGGAAAATCGTATTACACAGACGGAATATAAAAAAAGTTAGAATATCGTTGGAATAACTATATTGAGTTGAAAAGAGACTGTTGAAAAATAAAAAAAATTGTCAAATATCATGTGTTTTTTTTGTAAGGTCGAAAACTATCCTCGTATATGTAAGCGTTTGCATTTTTCTTGCGAAAGATTAATAACTAAAAAGATAACATAAAAATATAGATTGTAAAATGTAATATCCTGCTGTAACCACTATTGGAAATGCATCCTACGTACATTTTTCAATGTAAACATCGCTGGTCCCCGTTGAGCTTTTAATTTCTAAAAACAAAAGCTTTCGAGGTCGTGGTTCTATTCTGAGATACTTGGAGATATACTGGGAATCCACGAAACCACAATATACACAATCTACTCCTGGGAGACTTGCAATATGCTTGCACATGTCCACTTTGCTCAAATAAAAACGACGCATTTATATAGTACATATCGAAAATATTTTAATCCGTTTTTAAAAAATATTATATATGCTTGTATGTATTTTAGCTATATTGCATTTTATCAAGCAGCTTTCTATTTTAGTAACAAATACATCTTCTTTAGCTCAATGTCGCAAAAAACGAGCTTTAAAAAACTCGTTACGTTTTTGATTAAGTTATACGCTTTTTTATCTGAATTTATTAATAACATTATATCTCCCCTATATTGACAGGATATATTGAAGTTATCGTTGTCGTACAGAATTTATCATTCAATAAAATTGCGTGTACACTATATTGTACACACTAAGATATTTATTCTATTTACATTAATGTAAATTATAACCCGCGACTTTACATTATAAATA